>NC_081343.1:56839091-57057864 GCF_029784015.1 Lycium ferocissimum
CTCGAGGGCAAAAAAGGACTATTTTAAAAATACGAATATCGGTTTTTGAATAAGAATGGTAGATATGCTCGGAACTTACGAATAGAGTTACCCCGAAGCTCGTATCATATCTTACTTACATCTAAGACATGCCAAAAGAAAGAAAGAATAAGCTTTACATACCTGTTCCACCTCTTATTAGCAACACTTATTCGTCCAAGCTCGGAAGCCTACACTTAAAAGGATTCACACTAACGTTAGACTCTTTATTGCACACTTGTTCCAAATTTCAAATCAAACTACTCTATATTCTGCCGAAAATCGGGCAGCATCTCCCCTGTTTATATGCCTAGCCCAAAATTACAATTCAGCAACCAATCAACAACAACAATAATACCAACATCAACAACACTATTATTCATACCAACATATTCCATAAACATCCCACACGACGTTTTTCAACATACAACAACAATATGCACTTTCTTCCATCCCAATCAAGGAGTACAATCTCATCAACACGCCCACAATGTTAGATACCATTTTTGTATGCATAAATCAGTCCATCCACATGGCCACAACACGTTCAAAACAGCCTTACAAACACAACAACTACAATACAACACTCTACATGACCTTTTCTCTATAACTAGTTTCATTTTTAAGGCTTGCTAGACCTTGAAATAAACTCAACATAAAAGATGGGATAAATAACATACCTTATACTTGAAAAAAACTCAGCCACATCAACCTTTCCCAACACCAAGCTTAAGTAGAAGCAAGAACAATCACCTTTCACGGACTAGTTTGGCGTAATCTTGTCAAATTCTCGATTTATCGGACTATAATGCTTGGGGGAGGTGTAGAGAATTTTTTAGGACCCTTTGGAATATTATTATGCTGAAAAAACTGGGTTGATGGGGGTATTTATACCCCTCCTAAGTCGGTTTCACCGACCTTCTCACGTGGGGCCCGCGGAGCCATTTGACAGCTTAGGGTCTTGCTCTTAAAATGGCCATAACTCTTGATTCCGACATTGTGTGAGTGCCCACGACCTATGGTTGGAAAGCTATTTCAATTATATACAACTTTTATTCTTGGTATTTTTCCAAATTCCAAACTTATAATGCCATTTTTGCCCTCAAGTCAACTCATCCGAAAACGTTTCCTTAAATCGTCCTTTTGGAGGGCTTATGTCCATATTTGGCTTATGGGTCCTTTTTAGGACTTGCTCAACTTTCCATGTACTACTTGTATCACTTATAATATATCTTTTACAAAATTTTGACATGTGGGCCCCACCTTAACTCATGATTTCGAGGGCTATCATCGAGTGATCATGTTAACCGATTTACTCCATACACTCTCCAAATGTCATATATATGTTCTTATGCTCAGATAACATAATCTTCATCTATAATCCTTGTGTAACTCTGCTCTCCCCTGAGCTCATACTAAGCCGTCCACAGTCTTGATAACGCGAAATTTTTCAAGATATAACATTTTGTCACGACCCAACCCCGTCACATATCGATGCATCCTATCGGTCATATCAGCTACAATAGTGGGTGCATATCTGGCCAATGAATCAAACTCGAGACTATAGTCCCGAACACTCCGCCCTCTCGTCTGTCGCGTAGGAATCTATCAACTCCGGCTCGCTCATCTTCGGAGGTAGAAAGTGGCCAGAAAGGCCTCGTAAACTCATCCCACTCTCGTCGAAGGGCACCTCGCCCCTAGACAACTCCCGTGACTCGTACCCGAAGCGCCTACATCATGCAACCGATACGAAGCCAGCTCGACGCATTTAGTCTCGAAATCCTTAATTAACCGCAACGTACGCCTGCATCCGCCGATGAACTCTCGGGGATCCTCCGCGGGCTTTGACCGTAGAACTCGGGGATTACAAGTCAGGAAATCACGGGCCCTCAAACTATCATGTCTGTCTGCTTGATCACCTCCCAATCCGTACCTGCAAGCCTGTCCCGCCACCAATCTGGTCAACAACTGGACCGCATCTCTCATAGCCCTATCCTCCGCCCCAGGCTGTGGAGCTGGAGGCTCGGGCACGGGAACCCCGGGAGCTGGAGGTGGAGCCGCCTCCTGACCTACAGCTGCTGCCGCTCCTAGCTCCTCTGGTGGTGGCGGTGTAGCGAGAATCCGGGCGATGGGGGCACAACCTCAGGCACAGGCTGAGCACGGGCCCTGGTAACTCTCCGGGCCTGGCTAGTCTCTCCAGCTGCTGTCGACTTGCCCTTCTGGGCAGCTGTCGCTTTCCTTGGAGGCATCGCTGAAAACATAACAATTCGTTAGGGAGGAGTCATCCTGATAATACAGCTCTATCGCACGATCTAGGATAAGAAGGAAAGATAACATCCTAAATGTCCTGTAGCTTCCTGTTTATAGATGTGGTGCACAACACACCGATAAACAAGACTCTACTAGACACGGTCTGTAGACACTCCGAGGGCGAACCGCTCTGATACCACTTTTGTCACGATCCAACCCCGTAGGCCGTGACTAGTGCCCGAGCTGGACACTCATACACACCCATTAACCAGAATCGGCATACAAATAGCTTATACATATACAAAGGTCAGACGTCGTCTCCAAAGTGTCGCATGTACAAATATATATCACAGAAGCCAGCAAGGCTATCATAAAGCACAACGTCCCAAAATATATACAAACGCAAGCCGACAAGGCTGCCACGGCGAATGGGACCGCCCAAAACATAAATCATACGAACACAACTGAACAGTAATATTCCCAACCCACATATATGTCTACAGACCTCTAAAAGTAACAACAGAATCATATGACGGGACAGGGCCCCGCCGTACCCCTGAATGGACATATGCATATACAACGGAAGAGTCTGTACCAAAATATAGGCTCCGGAACAAAGGAGCACTCCAAGATAGCAGAGTAGATGTCCTAAGCTGGCGGATCACCAAAGTGGGCGTCTGTACCTGCGGGCATGAAACGCAGCCCCCGAAGAAAGGGGGTCAGTACGGAATATGTACTGAGTATGCAAAGCATGAAATACAGTAAACAGGATCATAACCGGAACAAGAAGTACAGTAAATAAGTACAATATCCAAAATACCAAAATATTTACTTTTGAAACACAAATCATGCATGGGGCTCAGGGAACATGGTCGCCACCCCGTCTTTGGCGCCATAACACATCATACTCCAGAAGATTTCATATCTCCGTAACCCAGCATATCTCCATAACACATCATAACGCCATAACACATCATAACACCATAACACATCATAACACCAAAAATATAAGCGGTACCCGGCCCCTAGCGAGGGACTCAGTGAACCATAACACATCATACTCCAGAATATAGCATAGTGCGCACGATGACATAACCGGCCCGGGACTCGGCGAAAGATGTACACAATATGCACAAGCAGAATCGTGAGTAACCATATGCATAAAAATAATTATTACAGACTCAACAGATAAGTAGACTAACCATACTCGGGGGTCGGGATGATAGCCATATGAAGTTCGTTCTAAATGCCGCTAGAACTATGTTAAGGCGGATCTTAGGGATCGTAGACATGTGTCAAACCAATCCGAGCCCGCCCATGAAAGTTACGGGCATTACTGGTTATGGAATCTTCTACGAACGTATCGAAGCGATCTGAGCCCGTCTATGAAAGTTACGGACATTATACGACATAGAATCCTTTAGGAACAAAACTCTTTATACAACATTTGAAATCCAATCATACAAAAGACATAAAGACCATAATTCGACTATATTAAGAATGCCAACATCAAGAAGTGAATAAGAATCGTAGACATGCTCGGATCTTAAGAATAGAGTTACCCCGAAGCTCGTATCATAGCTTACTTACAACTAAGACATGCCAAAAGAAAGAAAGAATAGGCTTTACATACCTCGTCCGCTCCCTAAGCTAATCCGAACTCAAGTCTCGGACTTCTCAAGATCTACAATAACGTCATTAGATACCAAACATTAGCTATAGGTACGAAGGAATTCAATCTCAAGCTAGCACTTAATCTACAGAAATTCGGGCAGCATTTCCCTTATAAATCCAACAACCCCGAGAATTCAACTCGGCGAAATCATCAACAACAATACCAACAACCATACTAACAACATCAACAATTAATCCAAAATACATTCTAACGTTAGTAACTCTTTTCTACATAGTTCGACAACATTCCATTTACATTCAATTCAACTACATACGTTCAAGCCAACATCAACGCTCACATGTTCAAGTACTAATCCGAGATCATTCAAACAAGATTCAAGAACACTTCAAACAACCCGCACAATATTCAAAACAACCCAACCAAAACACCATTTCACCCAAAACCTCCCCAAACCCGACAAGAACAACAACAACAACACATTCCTCTCTCCCAAATTCATGAATTACACCAACAATCCACACGTTAACAATGTCATTCTCATAAATATAAAAACTACATTAAAATCACGTTAGCTTCTAAAACAGCCCACAACAATTACAACTTCAACTTGAGTCATTAAACTTTCATTATCATCATAGAATCCACAACAACAACAACCCAAAATACTAAATAAAATTAGTTCATCACTCCTACACCATACAACACCACACACGGCTCAACATCAACATACTTAATTTCATGAGTTTCATCCATTTCTACATACTACAACATACAAACGTCCATAACATATGAAAAAGAAGATTGAACCTTACCTTTTCCACTTAACTCCACAACTTGGCTAGGGTTGGTGCTTTGCAAAAATGAATAGTTTGATTGTTCCAACAACTATCTCACGTTAACAAGGACCTTCCAATTGGTTGAATTGCTAGAAGAAAATATTTTTTTGATCAAGATTTTTGGACCTCAAGTTTGGCTAGCTATGGCCGAATATGGCTTCTTCTTTTTTTCTCCAAGGTTCTCTAAGCTTCTTAAGGTGAAAAGATGATGAATATAATTCATTTGTCATCTTCCATTTACATATATTATTCATCCATGTGGACCATGGCCCACACCACCTTGCACGGCCACTGGCCCTTTTGTTCATGAAATATTAACTTCCTTTAATTCACTTTCAACCCCAAATTTTTCTTAATATTCCATACCAATAAAATCATAAGCAACTTATGCCTTAAAACAAAATCGGAGGTCAAAAGTCTCAACCTCGTATCCCGGAATAGTCTTGTCCTTAACTTATCACAGTTAGCTCGGAATGTCCCAATGTACAAAATACGGGATATAACATATATATAGTAGCTATAGTTTAAAATAATTGCATCCCATAGCTAATAATAATATGTTAAATACAACTTATAGCTATATATATATATATACAAAGTAGAATACCCCATCATCACATTATTCACTTCCAACCCAACCCTTCCATCTCTCTCTCTCTCTCCCATCTCCGCCCCAATGCTCTGCCGCCGGCCACCACGACCTTTCTCCGGCGAATTTTGAGATGGTCGCATCCGGTCATATCTTTCGTCGGATCGATTGGATATACATCGATCTTCACCGATTGGCCTTTCATCCCTCTCCGCGAACCGTAATGGTTAGATTCGGTAAGATCCGACCCGGATCCGATGGATATACATCGCATCTTCAATGATTGGCCTTCCATCCTTCTCCGGCTGACTTTGACTGGTCGATCCGGTCAGATCTTAGCCGGATGATTCGCGGATATACATGAGATCTTCACCGTCGACAAATGTTGCTTTGTCGGAGTCTGGCCGACGGTGGCTTTTTCCGGTCAGATTTCGGTACCGGATCTAAAAAATCGTGTTTCTTTTTCAATGTATTCATTTAATTTTTTAGCATACAATTCAGTGTATTCTTTAATTTTTTTAGCATACAATTTAGTGTTTGGGTGTATTTTATTTCTTGTATTCTGTATTTGAGTATATTCGTTAATTTTATTTCTTGTATACAAATGAATACATTGAATTTTGAAGTGTATACAAATGAATAAGTGAATTTTATTTCTTTGTATTCGTTTTGAAAGTATATTCGTTAACTTTTTTAGTGCAAAATTGTGTTTTGTATACAACCAATTAAATATAATAAAGTAAATACAATATAAAAGTAGCTACCAATGAATACAGCTGAGTTTGAATACATTTAAATTGAATACAAAATTCAGCAAATTTTAATATCGTATTCATGAATAAACGCGAATACAATAAGTAACAAGTGATGAGTTTTGCTATAGGTTTGCTACGTCATGTAAATAGGTAAAATGTAGCTAAAATGCATAAATAAGGCCTTCAAAGTTAGTCATTTATGAAACTTTCCCTTATTTTATTTCCTCATATCCACATACGAGGTGTCAATTGTTGAATTATATGACCACTTTATTTAAATGTGTTAACTTTTTAGAGAGTGTACATTTTAACTCACTTAATTACATCTTCAACGCATCCCTCTCGTCTAGGCCTAATTCTTTTTTATATGCCAGGCCCGTAGACTTGAACTCAAGACTTATGTTGCTATCATATCATATTAAATTGTGCGATCATTAATTCTTGATATTTACTTAAACAAAAATAAATATCGGATTTATAGGAATCAACTAGGAAATCTGTAGACTGATTTCATATTAAAACTTCTTTTGTGTTTCAAGAAGTTTATTTGGAAAATGACCCAGACCAGAAACATTTAAAGAAAGCTATTGAGAAAAAATAACTATCGCGAATCTATACTATATATTAAAAGCACGAAGGGCCTTGGAAATATTGATTGAACTTTTTACCCCTCATTAAAAGACTCTACAATAGACAAAATAGTCATTTAATAATATTTAGGACTTTAAAATTAACTAAAATTTATTTATTAAATCTTTCTTTATTTGACTAAAAATATAAATATTTAGGACTTGAAATCAGTTTTAAAAATTCTGATCCAAATTTAATCGGAGGCAGGAAACCACAAGAACTTAATTATGGACTTTGTAACAAATCAGACCAAAGTAGGACAACTTTCCTTTTAACACACTGTTTTTACATTAATCAATAGCATCGTCATGTTGTTTAATTTTCTGTTTACGAAGTAAATAGCGTTTTTTCCTCCTAAACAGTTTATTTCATTGACTACTTACCAATTAGGTCACTTAATTATTACTAGGTAACTAAAAGTACACTTAATAACTTAAAGATCTTTACTAAATCTTATAATATCTCATAGTTTCCTTTTTTCCGGAATAAAACCCAACTGGTACTATTTTTCTAAATTCAAACTCTAATGTTTCCCAAAGTAGACAAATTTTCTATAAATAAGAGGTCCTTTTTTTCTTTTTAAAACGGAAGCTAAAGAGCTCTGTGAGTAGGGATCTATCTAGCATTAAAAAAAAAAAAAAGGAGTCATCCTGGAAGTTCTCAGCTCTTACATTTCAAATGATAGAGCAAACTTTTTGGCAGAAAACAACTTAAGATGAGTTCATCCCCAGCATTTCTTCTTTACCTCTCTTGTTTGTGTGTAGCTTTTCTCAGTGCCAATGCTTCAGACACCATTAGCAACAGTGAGCCTGTGAGAGACTCAGAAACTGTACTTTCCCGTGGCAAAAACTTCAAACTAGGCTTTTTCAGCCCTGGGAAATCAGCGAATCGTTATATAGGTATCATGTTTAACCGACCATCACCAACACCAACTGTCATATGGGTAGCAAACAGAGACAAGCCTTTACACGAGTCTAGTGGAATACTGACAATATCAGAAGATGGAAATCTTGTAATCTTGAATGGACAGAAGGAGACTATTTGGTCATCCAGTATTTCAAACCCTATGAAGAATACCACTGCCCAGCTCTTGGATACTGGCAACTTAGTCTTGAATGACAGCTCAAATGGGAGAGTTCTATGGGAAAGTTTTCAACATCCTACAGATTCTCTCTTACAGTACATGAAAATTGGCATCGACAAGAGTACGAACACGACGACTCTCCTGAAATCATGGAGAAGTCCTGATGATCCATCTGTTGGGACTTTCTCAGCTAGTATTCAACCTCAGCCCATTCTTCTGGCTTTTATTTGGAATAATACCACTCCTTACTGGCGTAGTAGTCCATGGAATAAACAGAACTGTATTGGATTACCAGAAATGAAATCTTCCTATCGCTCTGGAATTGACCTTGTAGCTGATAATACTGGCACCATATATCAAACTTTTTCCAAGGCAGATCAGTCTTTGATACTCTATTTCTGCCTGAATTCAACGGGGTCCTATCAGACGAAGTTTTGGGATCCAAGTAAGAAGGATTGAGTGGTAAAATGGGCAAATCCCCGAAATGAGTGTGATATTTACTCTAAGTGCGGGCCATTTGGAAGCTGTAATCCAAAGAGTTCACTAATATGCAGTTGTATACGAGGTTTTAAACCGAAAAATGAAAGAGAATGGGAGAAAGGAGATTCGACAGGTGGATGCATCAGAAGGACTGCACTAGACTGTGAAAGGAACGAAGCTGATGTTGAGAAGGGCAAACGGGATGGATTTTTGAAGCTGCAGACGCTGAGAGTGCCAGATTTTGCAATTCCGGTACCCTCTGCAAAAGGAAACTGTGAGAATGATTGTTTGATTAAGTGTCCCTGCACTGCATATTCTTACTACACAGGCATAGGTTGTATGCATTGGAATAGAAGCTTAATTGATATTGAAGAATTCTCCATGGATGGGCAGCTGATGTGTTCATTCGCCTTGCCTACTCTGAAATAGGTAACATACTTCTGTCAACCTTAAGCTTTCAATTGTTTAGCTTATTTTTTTGGAACAAGGAGAGTTGAAATTTAAAGTCTTCTAGTCTTTGAAGAATATAAGCAAGAATCTTCTAATAATTTCTACAATCACATAAAAGCAGTCTCATTGTCAATTAGTGATTTCACTTCCATACATGTTTTGCAGCTGCAAAGCACAAGAAAGACATCCCTGTAGTAGCTATTGCAGTCTCAGTCTCGATAGGCTCAATGACAGTTACCTTATGTGGATATCTTTTCTGGAAATTGATGGCTAAGCACAGAGGTAATTAATCAAATCAGATTTGTGAGAACACAAACTACAACTTCTGTTTTTGCAGATCATTTGATTTGTGAATGTCCATTCTGAACCAGGAAGGAAGAGAAAAAATGAAGCATTCTTAAGAGTAGCATCTCCAAACTATTACAAGGAAAGGATGATTAAAGATGACATCAACAAAGTCGAAATTGAAGACATGACCTAGTACAGCTTTGACATGTTAGCAAATGCAACTGACAAATTTCACTCAGCTAACAAGCTGGGGCAAGGAGGCTTTGGTCCGGTCTACAAAGTAATGCTTCTCGACGCAGCTCTGCAGTGTTTTGAGAAATGAGAAAAATATAAAATAAATTAGATCACTTATCTGCAGGGAAAATTGCCAGATGGACACGAAATAGCAGTAAAAAGGCTTTCACAGTCTTCAAATCAGGGGTTAGAGGAGTTTATGAATGAGGTCGTCGTGATTTCTAGACTAAAATCTGTTGGAATGGAATTAATGCATTCACAAGGATACTATCCTTGACTTTTATGTTTTCTAGGAGTTCTTTATTGTTTCAAGAATATCATTTAGTTTTTCAATATTATCTCTTAGTTTTTCAAGAAATCTTTTAAAAGTTTGTGATACATGTATCTAGTGAATTGAGATACATGTATCTAGTTATTTGTGCAAGACTTTTGAATTATTTTTTTGAGTAGTATAAATAGAGATGTAATTGATGATTGTAATCATCTCAAGTGGCCTTAAGTAGCCTAATACAACTTGAGCATTCTCTAAGAAAAATATTCTCTTCCTATTCTTTCCTACAAATTGGTATCAAGAGCGCTTTTCGTTCTTAATGCGGGTTAAGTGAAGAAAAAAAATTATGGCATCTAAAACAAATGATAGTGCTGATTCTTCAGTTGTTCTTACTCCATTTTTTTGATGGAAATGACTTTGAATACTGGAAGATAAGAAGAGAACTTATCTAAAAGTTGAAGGTTTGTGGACTATTATTGCAAATGGCTATGAAGAGCCAGAAGACGATGGTGAACTTTCAGTAGCAGAGATGAAAAATCTTGAGGCTAAGCGTCGTCAAGATGCAAAGGCTTTGAGCAAAATTCAAATGGGAGTCTCAAGAGCATTTTTTGCAAAAATTGCTACTTGTGAGACTGCAAAGCAAGCTTGGGAGTCTCTGGAAGCTGAGGTGTATGGTGACGAAAAGGTACGCACTATCAATCTTCAAACTCTTAGAAGAGAGTTTCAAAATTTGAAAATGATAGAATCTGAAAAAATCGATGAATATTGCACAAGAGTCATGAATATTGTTAATGAAATGAGAAATCATGGTGATGAAATTTCTGACCAACAAGTTGTGGAAAAGATTCTAATTAGTGTCACAGAAAAGTATGAGTATATTGTTGCTATCACTGAGGAGACGAAAGATCTTTCTAAGCTTTCCATCAAAGAGCTAGTTGGATCGTTTCGTGCACACGAGAAGCGAAGATTTTTTCGTGAGAATCAACCCAAAGAGACGGCTTTCCAGTCCAGAACCAATGAGAATTCTCAAAATTTCTCAAAGAATCAACAAAAAAAGAAGTACAATCCAAAAAAGAAGCAGGATCGTGATGGCTCTACTAAGAAGGTTGAAGAAAAAGGTGAGAAAAGTACTAGTCTTTTTTGTAAAATTTGCAAAAAGACTAATCATAATGCAAAAAAATGTTGGCACAAAGGCAAGCCCCAATGTAACTTTTGTAAAAAGTTTGGCCATATTGAGAAGGACTGCAGGCACAAGCAAAGGGAGCAAGTAAATTTCTGTGAAGGAAAAGAGGAAGAAAAGGAAGAAAACCTTTTCTATACTTCTCAATCTGATGCTTCAAAAAGCAATGAATGGTATGTTGATAGCGGTTTACCAATCATATATTTGGAGATGAAAAGACTTTCCTCTCAATTAATCGCAGCATCACTTCTAAAGTAAGAATGGGGAATGGAGCCTTAGTTGATGCAAAAGGTAAAGGTACCATTTCGATCAACAGAAAAAGGAGCGGTAAGCAAATTCATGATGTCCTTTATGTTCCTGACTTGGAAGAAAATTTGCTTAGTGTTGGTCAGCTCATGGAAAATGGTTATTCTCTTGTGTTTAGAGATAATTGTTGTAGAATTTATGATAAAATTGAGCCAAATCAAGTCATTGTTGAAGTAAAGATGATAAAAAGAAACTTTCCTTTACAACTTCATTACAATGCATTCAAAAATGAAGTTGTAGATGATTCATGGCTTTGGCACAAAAGGTTTTGTCACTTGAATTTTCATGGTTTGAAGCTTCTGAAGCAAAAAGACATGGTGCAAGGTCTTCCTGAGATACATATTGAGGTGGATCCATGTGAAAGTTGTATTATGGGAAAGCAACATAGAAAGTCTTTTCCAAAAGGGAAGTCTTGGAGAGCAAGTGTACTTTTGGAACTAATCCATACAGATATTTGTGGAACAATGAAGACTCCATCTCTGGGAAGCCAAAGGTACTTTCTAATTTTTATTGATGATTTTTCAAGAATGACTTGGGTTTATTTCTTGAAAGAAAAGTCGAAACATTTGCTACATTCAAGAGATTTAAAGCCTTTGTTGAGAAGCAAAAAGGGCCGCAACATCAAAACCATTCGCGATGACAGAGGAGGTGAATACACAAGTCGAGAATTTGAAGAATATTGCAAAAATGAAGGCATTGAGAAGCAACTTACAAGCGGCAGGTGCAATCCTCAACAAAATGGTGTATACGAAAGGAGAAACAGAACCATTGTTGAAATGGCCGAACGATGATGAATGAGAAAAATCTGCCAAAATATTTTTGGGCGAGAAAGATATACAAGAAGTGTACATCCTCAATAGGTGCCCAACAAAGGCATTGAAGGACAAGACACCGATTGAAGCTTAGAGTGGAATGAAACCTTCGTAAGTCATTTTAAAATTTTCGGATGTATTTGTTATGCTCATATACCGCTAAAAAAAGAACAAAATTGGATGAAAAGAGTCAAAAATGTATATTTCTTGGTTATAGTGATGTGACAAAAGGCTATAGGCTTCTCGATGTCAAAACTAACAAACTTGTTGTTAGTAGAGATGTCATTTTTGATGAAAAAATAGCATGGAATTAGAAAGATAAAAAGGTGGAGAATACTTCTATCATTTCTTTAAATGTGCCAAGTCAAGAAGAGGATGAGGAAAAGGAAGATGTCTCTCAAGGGGGAGAAATCTCAGATCCAGAAGATGAAGAACCACCTCCAAGAGGAACAAGAATGTTGAGTGACATCCATCAAAGATGCAACTTTGCCTGTATTGAGCCGTAAAAATTATGAGGAAGCAATAAAGCATGATGTTTGGAAGACAGCCATGGTAGAAGAAATTTGGATGATTGAGAAAAATAATACTTGGGAGCTTGTGGATGTACCCAAAGAAAGAGAAGTTGTAAGTCTAAAATGGATTTACAAAATCAAACTCAATCAAGAAGGAGAAATTCAAAAGCACAAAGCAAGGTTGGTTGCTAGAGGTTTCACTCAAAAGCCAGGTATTGATTTCTACCAAACTTTCTCTCCAATTGCACGTCTTGAGACAATTAGAACCTTGATTGCTGTTGCTGCACAAAAGAAATGGAAGATTTTTCAACTTGATGTTAAGTCTGCATTTCTAAATGGAAAACTTGATGAAGAAATTTATGTTGAGCAACCTCAAGGATTTTTTGTTCAAGGGGGAGAAGAGAAGGTGTACAGGCTAAAAAAGGCTCTTTATGGGCTGAAGCAAGCGCCAAGAGCCTGGTACAATGAAATTGATACATACTTTCTGAAAAATAATTTTCAGAGAAGTAAAAGCGAAGCCACTTTGTATGTGAAGCAAGAACATGGCAGCATTGTCATTGTTTGCCTCTATGTGGATGATCTGATTTTTACAGGAAATGATCTGAAGATGATGCAGAAATTCAAGCAAGATATGATGCAAACCTATGAAATGAGTGATCTTGGGTTGCTACATTATTTCTTGGGCATTGAAGTTTCTCAAGTGAAAGAAGGAATTTTTATTTCTCAAAAGAAGTATACTAAAAGTATTCTTCAAAAATTTAAAATGATGGATTGCGGTGTCTATGGCCATACCATTAGCAAAGAAATGAGAAATTCGGAAAAGATGATGGAGCAAAGAAAGCTAATAGCTCACTTTACGGGAGCTTGATTGGAAGCCCGTTATATCTTACTTCAACAAGACCGACATTATGTTTCTTTCTAGTTTATTATCCGATTCATGCAAGAACCAAGCCAAGTGCATTTGAAGCTGCAAAGCGTGTTCTACGCTACTTGCAAGGAACAATGGATTATGGGATAATGTACAAATTTGATGGAGATTTGGACTTAATTGGCTATTCTGATAGTGATTAGGCTGGAAGTATAGATGACATGAAGAGTACTTCTGGTTATGCTTTCTTATTTGGTTCAAGCATTTGTTCTTGGTTGTCAAAAAAGCAAAGTGTTGTTGCTCAATCCACTGCCGAAGCAGAATATGTCTCAGCAGCTAAGGCTACTTCTCAAGCTATTTGGCTTAGGAGAATTCTTGAAGATATTGGTGAAAAACAAAAAGAAAGGACTATTTTGTATTGCGATAACAAATCAGCGATTGCCATTGCCAAGAATCCGGTCAACCATGAAAGATCAAAGCATATTTCCATCAAGTACCATTTTATCCAAGAAGCACAAGAGAAAGGTGAAATTCAGTTGCATTATTGCCAGACAGGAGAACAACTTGTCGACATCTTCACCAAAGCACTTCCTAGAGAAAAGTTTTGCTATCTTCGAGAACGCATTGGAGTTGTCAAGAAAATGCATTAAGGGGGAGTGTTGGAATTAATGCATTCACAAGGATACTATCCTTGACTTTTATGTTTTCTATGAGTTCTTTATTGTTTCAAGAATATCATTTAGTCTTTCAATATTATCTCTTAGTTTTTCAAGAAATCTTTTAAAAGTTTGTGATACATGTATCTAGTGAATTGTGATACATATATCTAGTTATTTGTGCAAGACTTTTGAATTGTTTTTTTGAGTAGTATAAATAGAGATGTAATTGATAATTGTAATCATCTCAAGTGGCCTTAAGTAGCCTAATACAACTTGAGCATTCTCTAAGAAAAATATTCTCTTCCTATTCTTTTTGGATGAATACCTAAATCCAAAAATTTCAGATTTTGGAATGGCGAGAATTTTCGGAGGCAATCAAGATCAGGCCAACACTAATAGAATTGTTGGCACATAGTAAGTTTGTATTGCTTACTCATTTTTTGTCATGGATGAACTGTCCAATTAGTCATTGAGTCTCTTTTTTAATATGTTAGGGCAAAGGGTTACATTGCCCCGAATATAACGTACATGGAAGATTATCGTAAAAATCGATGTCTACGTATGGGTTGTTGATATTAGAAATTGTTAGTGGAAGGAAGAATTCTATTTTTTATGACGATGAAAAGAGTCTACTTGTTTATGTAAGTTCATTCACGCAACACATGAAACTTTAATGCTCTTGCTTACTTATCGGAAGAAAAGACAAAAGAAAGAGAAAATCATGAAACTTCTGACGATAATCTTTTCGATGTTTGTCAATGCCTTTGTTCTTCAGGCATGGACGTTCTGGACTGAAAACAATATTGTGAAACTGATAGCACCAAAATATTTGATCCATGCTTCCAAAAGGAGCTTGTGAGATGTGTACAAATTGGATTATTATGTGTTCAAGAATATGCAGAAGATAGGCCAAATGTCTCCACAATTCTCTCAATGCTCACTCGTGAAATTGCTGAACTACCTAATCCTAAACAACCTGCATTTACCGGAGGACATGGTTCTTCAGAGCAAGGATCTTCGAAAAGCAAAGGTTCTGTCAATGTTGATTCCATAACTGCTGTGGAACCACGACAGGATCGATATAAGGTTTTCAACAGTATTATTCCTCTCCTTAGTAGTAATTGTTTGTGTGTCTATTTGTTTTTCTGATGCCTCCACTAAAACTTATTACCAAGAATCCTAGTGAAATTCTATTTCATATATTACTCTTAAAACTATGAGCAACATTAGATATAAGAGTTAGCTTTCTGCAAAAGATGTTTCTTATGTGTATGATGAAGGGTGTGTTTGGTATGAGGAAAAGTGACTTCCATGAGTAATTTTTCATGGAAAACATCTTCCATCAAAAGGGAGAGTATGACTTCCGTCACTTATGGGCAGAAGTCAATTCTGTAGAACTATCTAAACTTTTAACTTCATATTACTTGTTTCAGTTAACACTTAGACATTACTATTAATCTCTAGTACTCAAAAGATTCAGCACAACATTCTCCAATTTGCTAATATCGTTATTGATCTTTAGTATATATTTTTTCTGAATAATATTTCCCTCACCACCTAAACACAGAAAACACTTTGTAGAAAAATATTTTCCATGGAAATGACTTCCTTTATACCAAATGAGAGAAAATGAAAAAAATGGCCCTTTATGTCTGGGGTTAGGTTCAACATAGTCTCTTAAATATGCTCCTAAGCAGTTTTGATCCTTTAAGTTTGCCAAAAGTGAGCACTTTTGGTTTTGGTCTCCCACATTTAAAAAATTCTGGTCGTTAGATTTAACGGGAAATGTGAAAGAAAAGAATGATACAAAAATGTATAGAAATGTAAAAAAAAGAATGATTCAAAAATGTATAGTACTCACTCCATACCAATTTAAGTAGGTGTTTGGCCATAAAAACAATTATTTTTATCACTTTACTTGAAATTTTGAAGTTGGAGTTGAAGATAAAGTTGTGCTTGGTTATAGTTTTTACAAAGAATATTTGGTTGATTGAATGTATTGAAAGTGAAAAAAGTGAAAATAAGGTTTTAGGTGTTTTTCAAATTCCAAATACAACTTGAAGTTGTATTTGGAATTTTCATGGCCAAACGTTGATTTTCAAATAAAGTGAAATAATTTTTCGGAAAAAAGTGAAAATTCTCGTGGCCAAACGGGTCCTAAGTGTCTTAGTTTGACTAGGCACGGAGTTTAAGAAATAAATAGAAAACTTTTGAATCGTGTGATCCTAAATTAAAGATATGTACTAAAATGTCCTCTGAATTTTGTGGTTATAAACTTGTCATGTAGGATGTTTGAATTGTCAACTTACTAAATACAGAAAGAGGCGAATTTTTTGGGGACAGATCAAAAAGGAAAGTAAGACACTTAAAATGAGACCGAGCGAGTATATAAAACACCGCACACACTATGAATCCACTTAGCTCAATCCTGAATCAACCTATTGTACATGAAATAAGAAATAGAAAAAGAATAAGCAAGCTGAAGTAGAGTCAAAAATAACTATTGCCAAATCAATGCCCTTCTGATTTCTGAACATGGAATTGGGGCACAAACTAAAGGGAATTAACCAACTCTCCTCTAAGATGACTGCTTTGCCCTTACCAAGTCTACTCCAGAGCTGCTTGTTATCCCTTGGTTGGGAAAATTAGTAATTTACCACCTATTACAGAGCCCTCCCTTCAACTTCGTATTTTTGGAGCAAGTGCGTGATCATAGTCCTTTTACAATTTGAGTCTTAAAAAAAAAAAAAAAAAAAATCCCACAAAGATCTCTGGTGTGTAAAAATAAAAATCTCTTGTAAGAAGACATGAAACAAAATCAATTGATCCGTATTTCTGTGAATGTTTCACAAAATATTTCTGTTTTTATTAGTAAGAAAGAAAAAAAAAAAAAAAAAAATATATATATATATATATATATATATATATATATATATATATATATATATATATATATATATATATATTCTGTGAATGTTTCACAAAATATTTCTGTTTTTATTAGTAAGAAGAAAAAAAAAATATATATATATATATATTATTCGAGTCTTTAGCCTGATTAAAGATTTGTACGTCGATATAATATAGTATTGAAATGAAATGATATCAAGTAAATCCACACAATCGACTCCGATTTGGGATTGAGCCACAATCAATTGGTCAATGGCACATCCCAGATATCAACATTAAATATTTGCTTTCTTAACGTAACAACCAATATTTCTTAATTTCAATCGATACCATGAACTTCAAAGATCACATATTTACCTGACTTCTCTCTATGTATATATAGCATCTGAGTATGTAATGCTCGAAGAGATTATACAATTTAAGGACCAAAGGAATGAACAATTTGTATTGCTGTGGCTTTAGTTTATGATGGTCTCAACGTCAATTCATAATGCATAAAGCAATTAGAGTGTGCATATGTCCTGGTTATGCACCCAACAATGATGTCTGCTTTGAACTAATTAGGTTCACAGACATTTGAGCTATATCATACAAGTTCTTAATTTCGCTAATTAAAGGAGCTTAATTAAGTAGAGGGAAAAAGATCAGAAAAGGCAACCCTATGCGACTATTGGCTTACTTGAGAGGAAGAATCTAATTTGGTCAGTTTCAGGCAGTCAACAAAGATAAATTGGCTGCAAAATGTTTTTTGTCTTAGGAACTTCATTTTGAAAAGAGAAATCTGATACACAAATAGGAATAACAACAGCTTGTGAAGCATCTTTGGATAATATAGGGCACGATCGATACAAGAAAAAGATATTAATGAATTGGTAGTTGAGATCAAATTTAGTCACGTTGGTACACTTACTTTAGGTTCAATATTTGCTTACGTGTCTATTAAGAGATTAAAATAACGTCAATAGAACTTGTAGCCAATTTCAAGTATTAAAGAACCTATACTGAATTTAGACATGTCTAACTGCTAATATTAAGAATTCATTAGTGTTACTTTGTTGTTAGTGACAAGTATTGAAGACCGATTCAAAGTATGACTTAGTCAAATTGAATCTGTTAGTAGTGTCCTATATTCCGGATAGTTAGCGATAATGGTGCACTTTTCTAGTTCTTGATAGTAGATAGTTGTTGCTTAGTTAGTGGTAGTAGTGATCAACTTAGTGGATTAGTGGTTAGTTTATTTGTAAGCCTATATAAATGCTGTACTTTGCTCTGATTTAATATACAGAAAAACAAGCTTCCAAAGACATATTCGAGATTCTTAACTTTGAGCATTTGTTTTTTAAGTTTTGTCCTATTTTCTTCAACATCTTTGGTATCAGAGCTATGGCGCCTAACGGCAATTCATTGAGTGTGGCACAACCACTCATTCCGTGTTCAAGGAGAAAACTACGAATTCTGGAGTATTCGTATGAAAACTCTACTAAAATCTCAAGATCTTTGGGACTTGGTAGAGCGTGGATTTGTAGATCCTGACAAAGAAAACAGACTGCGAAAGAACAAGAAAAAAGATACTAAGGCGCTGGTGATTATCCTGTGCTGTCCATGATAGCGTCTTTTCACGGATGTTGCAAAGAACCACATCAAAGCAAGCTTGGTCCATTCTACGAGAAAGAGTTTCAAGGTGATTCAAAGGTCATCGTGGTGAGACTACAATCACTTCGGCGTGACTTTGAAACCTTGATGATGAAAAGTGGAGAATCCATTCTTGCTGATTTTTGTCAAGAGCAACGGCAATTGTTGATCAAATGCGATCTATGGCGAGAAGGTTATCGATCGACCATTGTTGAAAAGGTATTACAAAGCTTGACTCCAAAATTTGATCATGTAGTTGCGGCGATAGAAGAATCTAAGGATTTATCAATTTTTTCCTTTGATCAACTAATGGGGTCTTTGCAAGCACATGAGGCAAGAATTACTCGATCGCTTGAAAAGAATGAAGAAAAGGCTTTTCAAGTGAAAGAGGCAGCCATAAAAAATGCAGAAAGTGAACGTCCGGCAGTAGAGCCGTGGAAGAGGAGTATTTCGTGGTCGTGGTCGTGGTAATGGAAGAGGCAATGGACGAGGTAGGTCGCTTTGACGGGCAATGATGACGATCGGTGAACGAGAGAAGCAACAAGAGTTATATTCAATGCCACCATTGCCATAGATATGGGCATATAAAAGCCGATTGTTGGTATAAAGACCAAAGAAGTTAATTTACCGGCAAAATGGAGATGAAAGTAAGTTTTTTTATGGCTCATTCTAATACTAATTATAAGTCAAGCGATGTATGGTTTATAGATAGTGGATGTTCAAATCATATGACGGGCACCAAAGCTATTTTTACTGAACTTGATGAAACACACAAGATGAAAGTGCAACTTGGCGATGGCAAAGAAATTCAAGTTAAAGGTAAAGGCACAATAAGCATTGAAACAACCCATAGTAAGGTTAAGCTTCGCATAATGTTCGGTTGTACCGATTTGGGGTATAATTTGCTAAGTGTTGGACAATTAATGGCTAGTGGATATTCGATATTATTTGATAATTATTCATGTGTTATCAAAGATAAGAACTCGGGCCATACATTGATTAGTATCAACATGACTCACAACAAAATGTTCCCGCTGGAAGTTTCAACCATGGGGAATATTGTTCTTGCTGCTAAAGGAAAGGATGAATCGAAGCTATGGCATTTATGATACGGACACCTAAATGTCAAGGGTCTGAAATTGCTAAGTGAGAAAGGTATGGTTCTTGACCTGCCTAAAATTGATTCTATTGAATTGTGTGAAGGGTGTATTTATGGGAAACAAACTGTAAAAAGTCCTTTCTCCCGTTGGAAAGGCTTGGAGGCTTCAAATTATCTTGAATTAATACATGCTGGTTTATGTGGACCTATGCATACTACATCTTTTGGTGGGAGTCGTTATTTTCTACTCTTTACTGACGATTGTAGTAGCATGAGTTGGGTATATTTTTTGGAAAGCAAGTCAGAGACATTTCGTAAATTCAAGCACTTTAAAGCCCGAGGTTGAGAAGCAAAGTGGTGCATGTATCAAAACTCTTCGCACCGATAGAGCGGAGGGAATTTACGTCCAAGGAATTTAATCTTTTTTGTGAAGAAAATGGCATTCACAGGGAGTTGACAACACCTTATTACTTATACTCCGGAGCAAAATGGTGTCGCTGAGCGGAAAAATCACACTGTTGTGGAGATGGCAAGAAGCATGTTACAAGCGAAGGGACTTGAATGAATTTTGAGGGGTGGGGGGGGGTGGCAACGTATTTATTGAATATCTCTCCCAAAGGCTGCCATGAATCAAACTGCATTTGAAGCTTGGCATGGTAGAAAACCTTCGTAAGCTACTTAAGAATTTTAGGTGTATTGCTTATGCTTTGGTAAATTCTCAATTAAGTAAGTTGGATGAAAAATCTGAAAAAATGCATTTTTATTAGTTAATCCACAATCCAAAGCATACGGTGTATAACCCTCTTAGTGGCAAGATTTTAATTAGAAGGCATGTAGTATTTGATGAAAATGCAAGCCGGAAATGGAGTGGCGAGCGAGGAGAAGATGCGAACGCATTCATATGCGAATGGAATCACTTTTGATGGAATTCAACAACTAACTCCTCTGATACTTGGTTCTTCTTCAACTTCTCTAGATTCATCTCACTTCCAACTGCAAGCAAACTCTTCATCTTACTACTCTTCAAGAGTCTCAAGATGAGCCAATTACATTAAGAAGATCGACGAGGCTTACAAAGCGAATCCAAGTATGTTAATGACATGTATACAACTTGTCAATTTTCATTGCTTCATTTCGAGATCTTACATATTATGAGAAGCTTGCGACTAAAATGGAAGAGTGGCGGAAAAACGTTAGAAGAGATGAAATCTATCGAAATGAATGGCACATGGGAGATGGTGAAATTACCAGAAGGCAAAAATGCAATTGGCTTGATGTGGGTGTTCAAGGCAAAGTTTGCAGCAGATGGGAGCCTACAAAAGCATAAAGCTCGTCTTGTGGCAAAAGGATATGCACGGTAATATGGTGTAGATTTCGAAGAAACATTTTCTCCGATGAGCTCGGTTTGAGCGTGAGACTTGTTCTAGCATTGGCTGCACGAGTCATGCAATGGCTAGTTTATCAATTTGATGTCAAGTCGGTATTTCTCAATGGAGACTTACAAGAAGAGGTGTATGTAGCTCGACCAGGCTGAAGGTTTCATAAAGGAGGCGATGAAACAAAGGTGTCTGAAGCTAAAGGCATTGTATGGTTTGAAGCAAGCTCATCGAGCGTGGTATAGCTAAATCGATGGGTATTTTCAGAAAAAGGGATACACGAGAAGTGAGAATGAACCCACATTGTATGTGAGAATGAGAAGTGAGAATGAACCCATATTGTATGTGAAGAAGGAAGGTAATGATTTCATCATTGTTTGTCTCTTGTATGATGATATCATTTACACTAGCTCTTCTTATCTTGTGGATGAATTTAAGTCTCAAATGATGAATGAGTTTGAGATGTCGGATATGGGTTTATTACATTATTTCCTTGGCCTTGAAAGTCCATTAAGTGAAGATGGAATATTTATTTCACAACGGAAATATGGCAGGACATACCGTTAAATTTGGTATGCTTAATTGCAAGCGGCGAAATCACTACTCTATGAATGTTAGCGAAAAATTGTTTAATGATGGAGCAAGAGATAGTCGATCCTAAAACTTTCTAAGCCTGGTTGGAGGTTTTAATTTATCTAACCCACACTCGCCTAGATATTGCATTCTCTGTTGGTGTTATTTCCAAGTTTATGTAGAACAACCTTGAGTTCATTTTGGAGCGAGAAAAAGAGTTTTGCGTTATATTCTTCGAACTATGGACTATGGGATTTGGTACTCAAAGTGTCCAATTTCGAGATTATATGGGTTCAGCATAGTGACTATGTTGGTTCGTTGGATGATAGGCGGAGCGTTTTAGCTCATGTTTTTACTCTTGGATCGGGAGTAATAAATTGGAGCTCAAAGAAGCAAGCTACAGCAACCTTGTCCACCTCTGAAGAGTAGTACATTCGCTACCTGCCATGGTTGCCAAGCCAATCGGCTAAGAAGGATGTTGTTTAACTTCAATGACAAGAAAATACAACGGGGATATATTGTGACAACAAAGCATCGATCTCAAGGACAAAGAATCCAACTTTTTATAAGCGAACAAAGCACATTGATGTTCGCTTTTATTTCATCCGATTTGGTTGCGAAGGAGGAGATATCTTGAAGTAACGTGCAAACCTCTACAAGCAATTAGGCGATATCTTGACGAAGTCTTTAGCGTGAGCAATTTGTCTATTTGAGGAGCTTTGCAATTAATACGTAACTTTGAATCGAGGGGGAATATTGAAAGGCGATTCAAAGTATGACTTAGTCAAATTGAATCTGTTAGTAGTGTCCTATATTCCTGGATAGTTAGCAGTAATGGTGCACTTTTCTAGTTTACTGATAGTAGATAGTTGTTGCTTAGTTAGTGGTAGTAGTGATCAACTTAGTGGATTAGTGGTTAGTTTATTTGTAAGCCTATATAAAGGCTGTACTTTGCTTTTCTTCCTACGATTTAATATACAGAAAAACAAGCTTCTAAGCACATATTAGAGATTCTTAACTTTGAGCATTTGTTTTTTAAGTTTCTTTGTCTATTTTCTTCAACAACAAGAATAACATGCTACAGGATAAATGGCGAGTTCTGCTGGTGTAGGTGGCCCAGTTATTAGGCAACTAAAATAAACCCTTTGATAAACTTTTATTCTTTTCGCTTTGTTTTGATTTGTTTGAGCACCTTTCTTTTTTTAGCGTCTAAAATGAATGGCCTCTTTTCTAATTTTGGAAACAAATTCACTTTATGAATGATTACACCACACAAATTTTCAAGGCTTATTTTGAACCACAAGTTTTTAAAAAGTTTTACTCTTTCTTAAATATAAATTAATGACTCTGAATGGGTTATTATAAATTGGCGGAGTGAGTATTACTTATTAGTAAGGGAATCTTAAAGCAGCAATACAATGGTACTGTTTTGTCCCCAAAAACCATATAATAGTCCTATATTCTGGACACGTTTTTCACGACCCTACAAAAGTTAATTTATTCAGAATCATCCAATTTTGACCTCAGCACCTTAGCAGTTTGACAAAGACTAGCACAAAAATAGATCTCATCTCTTCTTCAGTTATAAGCTACTACAATATCTCTTTTCTAAAAATGTAAGTCAATAAAAATATGAAAGTTGTGAGTTCAATTTGGCGCGTCATTTCGTATATTATGCATGCTTAGAGTTGAATCGTTAAGCTAATCATGGGCCAATTACTTTTTATACTAAAGCTAATTCCTTCTAGTTACATGCAAATTGAAATTTTATACAACTTTATATAAACTGATCATCCCTGTTTGATAGTACTCCCTCCGGATAAAAAAAAAGTGTCCACTTAGCCATTTGCACACCCTTTAAGGAAATACTAACCCCTAGGCAAAAATAGGTAATTTGACTAAACTACCCTAATTAAATAGATATTGGGATTTTGTTACTTAAACACTTAATAAGGCCAAAACTGAAAAAATAAAGTTAATTCTTTATTGATTTGATAAGTAGACATTTTTTTTTTAATCACGAGGGAGTATTAAAGAAAGGACACCCATGCCCCAAAAAGATTTTGTCTTACTTAAGAGGTGCCATGCATGTTCCCTGCATCATTAAATTCATTTTGCACTTCTCTCCCACTTTTCTCTGTTTAACTGCTTGAGTTTATTCCCTCTTTTATCCCTTTGGTGAAGCCGATAAAATCATAGAATTATTTCTTATTAAAAGTGTTTTGGAAGAGTGGTGATTTGTGTTGGCTAAATCATTTAAAAAGTGTTTTTTATTATGTACTTGTTTGTGTTTAGTCTTTGAAAGGGTGTTTTACGTGTCAAATTGCAAAAAAGGAAGTGACCGATGATTTTAATTAAGTAAATATGATTTTTTTTATATATATATTGGATAGTCTTGTTCTAAAAAAAAAAAACTTATTTTTTAAAAAAACTACTTGTTAAACACTTTCTACTACCATTCAAAAACACTTATTCTTTCACAAAAAATAAAAGACCAAATACCTTCATTCTTAAAAATAAGTATTTAAAAATGAAAAAAAAAAAAAAAAAACGCTTTTCGCCATTCAGATGCTTTGAGCCTTGGCTAATTAGCAGGTTTTTACTCTTTTAACTTAAATAATAGCCATTTAGTTTAGCACAACAAATCTTACATGAGAAAAGACAAAGAAAAAGAGTATCTGGCACTCCGTCCTTTTCTTCCCCTCTTTGTTTTTAAATATGACAAAATAATATTAAGATACTATATTACGATATTTTTTATTTATTTACAAAACATAACAACTTAATTACAAAACATATTAAATCTGAAAAAATTTAAAAGCCCAACCCTTCTCTCCCCTTCCGTTCACGTAACAGATCTGGAAAAACAGGGGGAGAGCAATTTTTTTCCATCGGAGTGAGAAGCAATAGAGAGCAATGTGTTTTCTTTGTGCCTTCACTGTAGCTCACCCGAACCACCACAACACCACCGCAGATCTCCATTAACACCACCGTAGATCTCCATTCTGTTCACGGAGCAGATCGACAAATATGGAGAAAACAAGTTTTACTGAGTATCAATTAGGCATCCGGGTCGTCTGTGTTTTGCTTGTCACTAATCCTAGATACTGTAGATCTATCATTCTGAACTCAGAGGCAAAAGAATTGGAATGAATTGAAGCTGTTTTTCTTTGATTAATTTTGTATCCTTTATTGATAATATGTTTCAGGTTGATGAGATTATTGGAAGATTTGAGAAGAAGGGTTTCTCTTTTTGAAAGGCTTAAAAATTTCAAATTTTGAAGTGAGATTCAAAATTGTATTAATGTTGTATGATAATTAAATGTTGAGTTTGTATGAAAATTGAATTTTAAGTTTTATACTATGTTGTATTATTTGTATTAAATTTGTATGAAAGTCGTATACAATGTTGTTGTAGTTGTATTAAATTTCCAAACACCTAACATGAACTTTATATAAAAATTATATACTTATATACATATTTCATACAGTTTTCATACACGAAATTGTGACCGAAATTCTAAGCCTTGAGCGATACACGAAAAATGTGAGAATTCTAAGGCTAGAGCTAGATATACATATTCCATTCTATTTTCATACACAAAATATTGAGCGAAATTCTTAAGCTTTGAGGGAGAAATACATATTTCATACAATTTTCATACATTTTTTATACACAAAAAAATTGAGCGAAAATTTTAAGCCTTTAATGATTTTTTTTTATATGCTTTGTAAGAAATCTATTGTTATGCTTTGTAAACTGAAAAGTATCGTCATATTTTATAAATATACCATATTCTTATGTGTATATACGTCATTCTCCCTATAATTTAATGTCTTACAAGTACGAAAAAGATGATGCTAAATATAAACACAAAATTAGGTGAGCCAGAAGTTATTGTTACATTAACATCCATCCACATCATGACCCTGTCAACTTCAAGAAAGTGAAATGAGAGAAAAAGAGATGCTATTTTTCCTAGTATGGTCCTGTAATGTGCTATTAGTCATAGTTTATGCACTTTTATTCCCCATTTATGTGTGAATGCAAGGGTTAGTTGTTGACACACGTGAAAGTTTAATTTGACGAGACTAAAAGAAGAAAACGTTAAATAAACTAAAATAGACTATAGGAAAAATTATAATAGCAGTACTCCTTATATTGAAAAAAAATGAGTACGAGGATCAACTTGAGACTCATACGTACGTGTTATTACTCATTTCTAAATCCAAACTTAGTGGAGACCATATGCTGATAAGTAACATGCACCATTGATTAAGTAATAATTAATTAAAAATCTATTGCGCGGATCTGAATTTCTATTATTCATCAAAGGAATAACTAATTCAGAATCCAATGCGCAGATCCGGATTAATTATAGTAATATTCATCAAGAGAAAAGAAAAAAGACATGTTAAATAGGAATAAATAGAACAAAAATAATATAGGAACAATAACAGTATCTAAAACGAGATGGTTCCAGATCTGATAATACTCCATTGGAACACTACTGGAATTGTCATTGTTTTTTTTTCATCATTAATTAAGACATGCATCAGTTTTTTCAAGTGCAGCCGATGATGAATATATGAACAGATCCGATTTTTTTTTTTTCTGCCTTTATCGTTTTTTGCTTCATGCATTGTTAGTTAGCGATAATTTTTTTTTTTTTTTTTTTTTAATGATAAGCTTAAATTCTGTTTTTCTTCTTTTTCTTTGTGAGTGCTTTTTTCAAGAAAAAATATTTAAGTGTTCTAGTGCCAAACCTTTTTATATTTAGCTAAACATATTGTTAGAAAAGTCAGCTTTGCGGTGGAGTTGTTAATCTTTTCATCTAAAAATTTAATTTGATACAACCTCTCCTTGATTTTACTAGAAATAAGAAAAGACCGAAAGAGTAATGGGATTTTACCCACTCCATTAGTAGAAAACAAAAAAGAGGGCCGGATGGGGGTCAAGTCAACCAAGGATTTATTTAGTGTTTAAGGACCACATTAAAAGAAGAAGTATTTATCAATAATCTAGAAAATAAAGAAAGTATCTGGGGAGGTTTATCAAAAGGGATAAGGAAGAGTAAAGGGACATCATCATCCACCCCATTAATAGAAAAAGGGGTAGTGTTTTAGGACCAAAACGTCAAAAGAAAAATTATTTATCAATTATTCAGAAAAATAAAGAGGACAATATATGAGGTTTTTACCTCATCACTCAAGTATAGTGAACAACAGGTGATGCCGAAGCCACAGATTTTACTAAGGGTATTATAAGCAATATAATGTTTTTATACAAATAATATAATTTTTTATTGAAGGGTGTTCAACATATAATTGTTTGTACCATGCTTGACGTTGAATTTATCAATTTGTTCTTATGTGAAAGCGACTTTGGCCAAATTATATCTCATATCAAAAGAAAAGAAAAAGAAAATTGATTTTTTTGGTGCAAGGTTCTTATACCCCTCGATGATAACTTTTATTCCTTTTGAAAAAATTACTTATAGATTCTTCAGTAAATGCTAACACTAAATTTAAATGTAAACGGGAAAATGTTACATAAAAGATTGTGTGGAATAAAATATCTAATAATATAATGCGATGAGAAAAAAGTATTCCCCCTCCGTTCTTTCATATTTTGCTCAGTCGAATAAGATTGACATGTTACTATATATATGGGATAACTTTATAACTTTAATATTTTTAAATATTTTGTCGCTAATTATATGCTCTTGTAAGAATAATTTTTATATAAATTTAATTTATACATTCGATATGTTATATAAATTTAAGTTATACATAATTTTATTGTTTTTTTTTTAATTCTATACTAAGTTAAATAAAGTCATATAAAGTGGACGGAGGGATTATGTCATTTTCGGGGTAGAACGTTGCAACCCACCCAAAAGACCTAGCAGGTTGGAAATTAATCGATATGAAAGGGTTTGTTGATGCAGATATTGTGGACATTTAAAAACGGAAATTTCTTGAAAGAATATGCTTATTATTTTGAATAGTTATAATTAATGACTTGAGACACAAGTAAACCGCAAAATTTCACCGATTTTATGTCATATGAGACCATTTGCAGTTTACTTTTGTCAAAAGGAAAAAAAGACCATTTGCAATCAGTAAGTGAGAACAAACAAGAAGATATTAATTAACTCATAATCTAACTGCATATCCACATAATCTGATTATCTAAATTTAGTGTGTTTGTTAGATAACAAATCACGTGTGCTGGAAAAGAGAAATTTATCTTCCTTTAAATATCACTTCTTTTTGGTCTCAGTAAAATTGACTCTTGACCTAAAAATTATAGTAATACTCATTTACTTCTCTAGAAAAGCAGTTTATGGCAAAGTTTACTTTGAATCTCACTTCTATTTGAATTAATTATTTTTTTCCCAAACCAAAAGTGGCAAGCAATTCATCTGCATTCCCCAAAAAAATACTTAAAAAGAATGAAAATTATCACTTTTAATCATCCAAATATTAACAATTTTAATTTTAGTCCTTGTGATTTGATATTTGGCAAAGAAGAGAAGTAAACAGTTCTACAAATTCACAGTGTAAAAATCTTTTGGTAAAAAATTCCTCTCGCCGGTTGTTTACACTAGGTCAATGAATAAAAGAATATATATGTCTGACGTATATATTTTTATTACTTAACCATGGTTAAGTGATATACATTTTCATTTTGATTTATTGATTTTTAAGGTTAATTGTTTAGTTAGGTATAAACATCCGGTGGGAGTAAATATTTATCAAATCGGTATACATTTTTTGGTAAATACTACCTCGTTTTAAATTTCAGTGTTTTACCTCTTCTTTTTTTAATATGTTTTAAAAGAAAATCTTATTTTGTATTGATTTTTAATAGCAACATTCTCTTCTACATATCATATTTAAGTTTACAAGATTCACATAATATTTTAACATATTACATGCATCTCTAGTTTATAAAGATCCCAAAATCTCTTTTATCTTCTTAAATTGTACACCTAGTCAAATTAAAACACTTACATTGTAACGATAGGATTAATTGGGATTTACTGTGAGTACATTTGTGTTTGCACACGTTTTCTAACAAGTAGTCCTAGTGGAATATATTATTGAAATCAAGGTCTTATTACTTGTGGGGGCAGAGAGAAGGTGGCTGGTCAGCCAAGAATCCTCAACTACATATAAAGACAACCTTTTTCAGGTCAATCTTTCTCTGCTCCTAATATTATTCCTACTTCGACAACCAATCCGCAGATCATCAGAACCTTCTTCTTTCTTTTGTTTTCTATACCCTTTTACTATTCTTCTTTTGTTTAACTCCCATTTCTTGAGAGTTCATTCAAATTATCCATTCTTGAATTCAGGCATCACCATTTCCAAATTCTTGAATGGCTACTGGCTTTAGACTTCCCATTTGGTTCGTGTTTCTTTTCGTTCTTTCTTGTTTCTCCTCATTCTGTTTAGCTGGTGACAGATTTACACTAGGAGAGACTTTAAAAGATGGTGATAACATCACTTCTAAAGAAGGGAAATTTGTTTTGGGGTTCTTTAGTCCTACTACAGGTTCTAGTAAAAGGTATCTTGGTATATGGTACGCTGATATTAAAGTAAAGACAGTTATTTGGGTTGCCAACAGGAACAAGCCTGTCCATGATAAAAATGGTACCTTTTTGATTGACAAAATTGGGAATTTGGTTGTTAAAAATGGACATGGAGATTTACTCTGGTCATCTAATGTTTCTGTCGAAACCAGGAATTCTACGGCTTGTATCATGGACGATGGAAATCTTGTTATCCGTAACAATGACAGGGATGCTACCAGGTTAAATTCTGCCTTGTGGGAGAGTTTCTTGCATCCTACAGATACCTTTTTGCCTGGAATGAGAGTTTTAATGGAAAGACAAGGCAATGAGCGTAAAGTTTTGAGTTCTTGGACAAATGAAAGTGACCCTTCACCTGGAAGGTACTCATTGGGGGTTGATCCTCGTGGAGCACCGCAGATTGTTATCTGGGATGGATCGGATAGACGTTGGAGAAGTGGACAATTTGATGGGGTGGAATTCACTGGCATTCCAAATGTGACTAGATCTATTTTGTTTTCTGGTTTCAAAATTAATAACGACGATGATGGTAGATTGTTCTTCACTTACGCTTCCTCAAACACATCTGCTTTGGTGAGGTTCCAGCTTACTGTGACCGGAAATGAGCTGCAACAGAGGTGGGACGAAGGAAAGGGGCGATGGAACACGTTACAATCTAGGCCAGCAGGTGGTTGTGACTTGTATAACTTTTGTGGGAATTTCGCGAAATGTAATAAAGAAGTATGCCTTTGTTTAGAAGGATTTGTACCACGTGTTCCGGAGCAGTGGCATGCTGGGAACCGGAGAGGAGGATGTGTTAGGAGGACCGAATTGGAATGCAGGAGGAGCAATAGCAGTGTTTTGAGGAATAATAGTGGAAAAAATGACAGATTTAGGGCTTTTCAGAGAGTTAAATTGCCTGATTATGCAGATATTGCAGATGGAAACATAGAGGAGTGCAAAATCAGGTGCCTGGATGATTGTTCCTGCAATGCTTATGCTTTTGTCAGAGTAATCAATTGTATGATATGGCGTGATGATTTAGTTGATATTGAGCATTTTGAGGAAGGCGGGAACACTCTGTATGTTCGCCTAGATCCTTCTGAATTTGGTAAGGACATTACTTTCTGCTGAATTCGTGAACCTCTACCGATCTTATTCGTAAAAGTATAGTACAAATTCAAATCCAAAGTAGTTGCGCTTTAGAGGAAAGAGTTTTTCTGTTTGTTTCTATTAGTAGCAAGCTCAAAGTTTAAGCCGACATCTTTGTTTCTCCTTGTGTTTGAAGAATGATTAGCCTTTCTCTTACTTGATTTTCTCTATCTTTTGGAACAGGTAAGAAAAACAGGACGATTAAAATTGTTGTAATATCAATTCTAGTAGCTCTGGCTTTGGTTGTTATGGTAGCTGTTTGGCTAGTATGTAGGTACAAGGCCAGAAAACTAGGTAAATTTTGACGCAGCAACCTTTCTGACTTGGCTAGTTGCGTTTATTATGTGTTCCATGTTGTACTTATAACTTAGACTTAAAATTTAATTTTCAGAATCCAAGAGAACCAATGAAATTCCAAAAAACCATCTAGTTAGGAGTGGAGAGTTCTCCACGGAATTCTCTGGGCCAGGTGACCTCAATGCCGAAGGGCATCAAGGAAATGGTTCAGAATTATCATTTTTCAGCTTCAGCATGGTGGCCACAGCTACGGGCGACTTTTCTCTTGCAAACAAGCTTGGGCAAGGGGGATTTGGTCCTGTTTACAAGGTAAATTTTCAATCATGATGGATTTTTCTGTTTCTATTAGGAAGTATATGGCCTTGTTTTGGACTAAAGTTAATGTTTATGAAATCTTTAGGGAAGGCTACCTTGTGGTCAAGAAGTTGCTGTAAAGAGGCTTTCACAAATGTCTGGACAAGGTGTTGAGGAGTTCAAGAACGAGATCACTCTAATAGCAAAATTACAACACAGAAATCTTGTTAGACTTTTGGGGTGCTCTGTTGAAGGAGAAGAAAAAATGCTGATTTATGAGTACATGCCCAACAAAAGCTTAGATACATTTCTATTTGGTAAGTTCAGGAAATTCTGCTGCTTCCATAGATGTACCATAGCAACACATCTCATTGAGATAGATCACTAACAATTGTATTAAACTTTGACAGATACTGTTAGGAAATCCCAGTTAGACTGGAGAAAACGCTTCAACATTATCGAAGGAATTGCCCGAGGATTACTGTATCTCCATAGAGATTCAAGGCTTAGAATAATCCATAGGGATCTAAAGGCTAGTAACATTCTGTTGGATGAAGAGATGACCCCAAAAATTTCAGACTTTGGCATGGCCAGAATTTTTGGAGGAAACCAAAATGAAGCAAATACAAATAGGGTCGTAGGCACATAGTAAGTATCATTTGATTTAAAACCTTTTAACAGACTCTAATTTCAAATTTCAACTTGTTTCTGGAGCTAAATTCATTTCATTCACACCTTGTTGCTAAACACAGTGGATATATGGCTCCGGAGTATGCAATGGGAGGCCTGTTCTCGGGCAAGTCTGATGTCTACAGCTTCGGCATACTATTGCTTGAGATTATATGTGGGCGTAGAAATACAAGCTTTCGGACGGATGAGCATTCAGGCATCATTGAATATGTAAGTCTCAATAATTTTCTTCACTGTTTAATCCAGAACAAGCTGTCCGAATAATGGGGTTAATTTCCTTGTGTGATGAGCAATGACACAGTGGTCATCTTTCTCATATTTTTTTGGTGGAAAATATTTCAGGCATGGGAGAAGTGGGATGAAGGTAGACCAATGGACATAGTGGATCGTTCAATTTGGGATGGTTGTCAACATGATGAAGCATTGAGATGTATACACTTGGCATTGCTTTGTGTTCAAGATTTGGCTGTTCACAGACCAAACATGTCTTCTGTGGTTTTGATGTTGGAAACTGACAATGTAAGGCTGCCGTTGCCTAGGCAACCTACTTATACCTCAATGGGAAGATCTGTCGATGAAGATGTATGGCAGGGGAATCAGGACCCGTCTTCAAACAATGTCACAATTAGTGTATTAATAGGTAGATGATTGTTTAACGCTTGTTCCTTCTTACATACCTGCTTCATTTCAAGAGAATGGGATTAAGTAATGTAACTGTGTTCAAGTTATACTTGGAAATATCTTCATAATTTTTTTGTTAGCTAGGTATACTTTAGCACAGTATGTGTATAGTAGGTGGTTCAGCTCTTCAAGCTGAATGAGAGACGTCACAACTGCTCAATCAATATGGCTAAGTTTTTGAAATTGGAATATGTTCCCCAGTTACTCTTTTTCTTTACTGTTTTGTAGGTGGATGCTCCACCAATCGAGCAAGTCCCGCTTGTCGTATCTAGTTAAAATGAAGCATTTCAATCGGTCAGAATATATCACTGCATAATCAAGGGACAGAATTGCATGCTTTCTATCTCCTATCACTCCAAGAAACCATTTTTGCAGTTCTTCTAAACTTGAGAACTAGTACTCAGTCCGTTGAAACACAAGCAATAGTTCTTACTAGATTCTGCATAAATCGAACTATATGTAGGAAGATTGGCTTGTGCTCCATTTGAGACAGAAGGGAAATGCAATGAATTATTTAATTAATTATTGCTAATTTGGTTTGTGGATGTGGATCATCAGTTGTTGCATGAAACTCAAACGTGGAAAAAATCTTCAACTCCATCTATTGGTGTAGTTCGGAGTTTGATTTCAACTAATCCAACTTAGTAATGGATTGTGTATTCCAAATCAATTGCACTGTGATCTTCCAAGCTTTTTCACTTGTAGAAACAACTTTATGCTCCTTGAACAATAAATAAGCAATAACAGTAGCCTTTTTGTAATACATCAAAGAAAGATAATGTTAAACAATACAATTATAAGGACATAGATATCATCATCTCCTCTAAGGAAATGAAATTAAGGACAGGACATACCTTAGAAACATGGAAATTTTGTACAAAGGGATTAGAAAGACTAAATAATTGAACTCCTGGTGCAGCTCGGGCAGCTATAGCCTATAAGGTTGGAAACAAAATGGACAAGAAATAAAAGAAAGTGGCATGGCCAAAATGGGAGACATGCATTTGTTCTGTTTCTGTTGTTCCCACGGATCATTATTTCTAAACTTTGTGCTGCAGAATGATACCTTAACTCCATCCCATGAAGTATCCATAAATCAAAGCCTTGTCCCACCTTGGCCAAATAGCACCAGGGAAAAGAAGTCCCGCTCTGACCGCCCGCATCTACTTAAAAGACTCTCCGTGCAATCTGCCCTTCCTTGAATTATTCAGCCATGCAATACTTATTGAATACAAAGAACAAAATGCATTTCGTCTTACTGCTCGATTTTCCGTCGTTCCCAAGCAGAATACGACTCAATTGCTCAGGGAATTTGGTGAGATTGATCAAAAGCTAAATAATTTTTCCCCCATTCCAAAAATACCGACAGTATTATGTACTTGGAGAATCAAACAATTCTTTTCAAATGCTTTTTTTTTTTCAAAGAATATTAATGACCCGTCTGGCCATAAAAATTATTCGCTTTTTTCCAGAATAAATTTCACAAAATCAGCGTTTGGTTGTGAAAATTCCAAAATCCAACTTAAAGTTGTATTTCAAATTTGGAAAACAACTTATAACCTGTTTTCCAACTCACTTTTCACTTTTGAAGCTGCATTTAAATACATTCCAGTATGAACATTATTCCAAATATTATTTGCAAAAAGTATAAACAAACACAACTCCATCTTCAATTTCAACTCCATAAATTCCACATTAAGTGAAAAATATTTGGAATCTTTGGCCAAACGCCTACTTAGTGCATCAGATGATCTGAAACCTAGTCGGCAGAGTGTTGACATTGTAAATTTGGTCTTTAGGGACTTGTTGAGATACAAGGGAGAAATTGACCTGGAATTCAAATACTGCTGTATTCAGGTCAGCCTATTTTGCATTGTTCCTTTTCTCCTTTTCCTTTTTTCTTCTTAAGTTACTGTTTTAAATAGAACATCTTTATTCCCAGATGTGGACTTTAGTGTTTAGTCCAAATAAAGCTCAGATCAAGTAAAACAAGTTATAGTGACTTTACTCCCAAGTATGCTGTGTGCATATGTTTAAACCTAGGTATCTAGGGGGAAAGTTTAAATTTGACTTCAATACTCATTCTTATAACATACACTAGAAAAGGAAAAAACAAAAAAAAAAATCATTGTCCAAAAATGTTCTGATTAGTTTTTTGGACATTCTGATAGATTTTATATTTTTTTCTATTATATAATTCTCGTCACCATGTTGAATTACTTGGAAGAGAATTTCAACAAGGTTCTTTCTTGTTTCTACTTCCTCTTTTTGGTAATTGTTAATTGAGCTATGACTCTTTTAAGTGTCCCTTGATGTTTGTTAATTAGGATAGAATTCCATTTATGAAAATGGTATTTAGACAAGCTTGGAAAATTCTTTTGATCTCTCTTCTTTCTTACTGTATCATTCAATCATATTACATTAATGCCTTAGACACCATACTGCAATCCCAAAAACTCTTAGTAGGAGAGACATTAACTTCTGCCAGTCAGGTTTTTGAATTAGGATTCTTTACTCCTGCCAATTCCGATAAAAGGTACCTGGGGATATGGTTTAAGAATATCACTCCTCTTAAAGTTGTGTGGGTTGCAAACAGAGAAAATCCACTTAAAGTTTCTGATTCTGCGGCGAGTCTTTCAATTAGCAAAAATGGAAATTTGATACTTCTTGATGGTACACAGAATGTTATCTGGTCAAGCAGTGTGTCTGTCCCCACTAATAACACAGTTGAAGTTGTTCTCCTGAACAGTGGGAATTTAGTACTTAAAGATAATGTCTCAGGACAATGCTTCTTTGAGAGTTTTGATTATCCTTGCGATACTTTCTTGCCAGGAATGAAAATAGGTTTTAACAAGAAAACTGGGGAGAGATGGCTCTTATCTTCTTGGCAGAAGGAAAACGACCCCTCGCCAGGAAATTTTTCTATTGGAATCTCGGAGCAACTTCCTCCTCAGTTTTTCATATGGAACAAATCTACTCCCTACTACAGAACCGGGGAGTGGAATGGACTGAAGTTCATTGGTCTGCCTTATATAGATTCAGCAGCCTATATAGTTCAGTTTGTTTTTCAGCAAGAATTTCAAGAAGGAACTACATATTTCACCTTTCTCCCAAATAATTCATTCTTAACTTTCGTGGAACTTCAATCTACAGGGTCTGTTCAAGTTGTTCAGTGGACCGATGGAGATCCAACTTGGGATGTTTATGCTAAGATGGTACATGCACCATGTGATATATATAACACTTGTGGACCTTCAGCAGTCTGCAGCAAGAACAAACTACCAATTTGCAGCTGCTTAAGAGGGTTTGTGCCACGGTCTAATGACGAATGGAGCAAAGGAAACTGGACAGGTGGTTGCGTGAGGCGAACTAAATTACTATGCCAGCCGAAGGGAAACAGCACGTCTTCTGGGGTTGCACAGCAGGACGCATTTTTGAAGTTTAGTGGACTGAAACTGCCTGATCTTGCTGCTATTTTTCACCTTGATAGTGCTAGTGAATGTGAAAGGTTGTGTTTGAAAAATTGTTCTTGCACAGCTTATGCTTATGTGGCAGGAATTAGGTGTATGGTGTGGTCTGGAGATCTTTTAGATATGCAGGATTACTCATACGCTGGGGAAGATCTTTTCCTTCGGCTTGCTTACTCAGAGTTAGGTAACTACTAATTAATTTGGTTTACACTAACTTTACGAGTAATCCATCTGCTGCAGTAGTTTATTAAACTATTTTTCAGTCTTTCCAGGTATGCGGAAGCGTAAAAGAGCACTAATCATATGTTCTGCAGTATTTTCCGTTCTCTTTTTCGGCTTTGTTCTATTTTGTTTTCTCAAGCACAAGATTTATCCAACAGGTAATTTTATATGTCCTCCCTAAATCTAACAAGGGAAAAAATAGGATTGACAAATTAAAATACTTTAATGGTTTTGTCAACACAGCTATGCAACGGACGGTCTAGCTTGATCATGAGATTATTTGCTTTCTTTAACAGGACAGAAGAGAAAAGGAGCCAGAAGCTTTAGTCTGGGTGATTCATGCAACATTTCAAAAGACTACACAATAGAAAGTTTCTGGGTTGGCAATTTAAAGAAAGAAGATCCAATTGAACTTCCACTGATTGAATTTGAGGTAATTGCCACAGCAACAAATAACTTCAAAGTAGATAACAAGCTCGGGGAAGGAGGATTTGGTCCAGTTTTCAAGGTAACTACACTTTTCCTCAAGCACTTAACCTAATATGTGATCAAATACACTCAAGTTTACCGTGGAACTTGCATTACATGTGATTTGATTATTAAAATTATGAATTGTAGCTTCTTTTCCTTTTTTTCTTTTTTTGGGGAGGGGAGGGGTTTGTAAAATATGTGTTCTGATCATTTGACTTTTAATTGGCGGACTTTGCATAGGGAAAGCTAAAAGGTGGACCAGAAATAGCAGTAAAAAGACTTTCTAATCGAACGGGGCAAGGCATAGAGGAGTTCAAGAATGAAATTTTATTGATATCAAAACTCCAGCACAGGAATCTTGTACGACTCCTGGGGTGCTGCATTGAGGGGGACGAACTTCTTATAATCTATGAGTACATGCCAAACAGAAGCTTGGATAAATTTCTCTTTGGTACGGCTGCTGTTTTTCTATCTTCTAATTTTTTTCTCCATCTCTTAGAGTCCAAATAAAGCTTTCGCATTGCTAAATTTTCCTAAAATACAAATTCTCCTGGATGGCTGGAAATATAGTTGCCATCATGTATAACTTGTCCAAGGGTTTCTTAGAGTTGATACTTTATTAACTGTTCGTACATTAATGATCAGATGCATCACAAAAAGAACTGCTAGATTGGCCTAAACGGTTCAACATCATTCAAGGTGTTGGTAGAGGGCTATTATATCTGCACAGAGATTCTTGTTTGAACATTATCCACCGGGATTTGAAGGTTAGCAATATCCTTTTGGATGAGGAGATGAATCCAAAAATTTCAGATTTTGGTTTAGCAAGAACGTTTCAGAAGCAGCAGCAACTAGTGCATACTCACCGAGTAGCTGGAACATAGTAAGCAACCTTATTTCTGTACTTCTCAATTGACAGAAGTTCAGAACCTCCAATTAACAATGCTACCCTGTACAATCCAACTTTGAATAAAAAGAAGCTGTTATCTTAATTTACTTTCTGAAAGCACTAATGTATTTTGGGCAACAAATGCAGTGGATACATGTCTCCTGAATATGCTTTGAGGGGGGTATTCTCGGAAAAATCTGATGTCTTCAGCTTCGGAGTCTTGCTATTAGAAATCATAAGTGGCAAGAAGAACTCAAATTTCCTTTACGTTGAAGAGAATCTTAATCTCCTCAATTACGTCAGTACACTCGTTGTCTGATGCTCTCTTACTATTTTGATCAACTTCACTCATATTTATGTCTTGAACCTCATGATAGTGTACAACTATTACAGGCATGGAAATTGTGGAGTGAGCAAAGGGGGTTAGACTTTATGGATGAGACATTGATCAACCCATTATCTCCAGAAGAGATGACGCGATGCCTACACGTTGGCCTTCTATGTGTTCAAGAGCATCCTAGGGACCGTCCTACCATGGCTGCCCTAATTCTCATGCTAAACAGTGAAATGAAATGCCCAAGTCCTAAGCAGCCCATATTTAAGTTTGAAACATACTTGGATGTTGGTGGATCAGCAAAAGATAATGACAGATGTTCTGTTAATGAGTTCAGTGCATCATTGTCTCAAGGACGATAGAACATGTTAATGTATATTCTTAAAAGTTGTTAGTCAAGTACAAAAATCCAGTTAATAGCCACCTAATGATGTAGCTTTTGTTCATTTGTAAATGCACCATCCTCGGAGATGTAATGCGTTTCGCCTCCATTTTTTTACTATGCAATCTTGTACTAGTTAACATTATTGTTTTTAGGGGTTTTTAATAATAATGACAATGTTATATTCTTCAACACCCTTTTAGTCTAAGTTCAAGATTGTGTAATTATGCCGAATATAATACCAAACAGTAGTATCAAGATTAATTTCAAAGTAGCAGTCTCATCTCCTTGTTCAGATACAACGTTAAGATGCCCTTCATTTTACCTTTCCTTTTGTGATTCCAGTCCAGATACTTATTTTCGTCTTCTCTTTATCATAAAACAAATCTATCAACTTCAGCTAATATTCTTATTTTCGTCTTTTCTTTATGATAAAACAAATTTGTCAACTTCAGCTAATAACAGATTATTTTACCATTTTAGCATATTTGAATGATTATGTTGTTGTTTAAAAGATAAACAGACCCACAGATTAAGGGATTATGTTTATGATTCTGATAAAAGAAGAAAAATGGAACGGAATATTTTGAGATTGTTATTAGTAAGATTCTCGTCCAGCTATAGAGATGTCTGTTTAGGAATGTAAATTTTTAGCTGCCATTTTTTTGTTAATTAATTAATTCTGCTAGGATTCTGTAAATTTTTCTTAAATATCACCCAATTATGTTCTTTCCCTTTACATTATCCAATATCCATGTGCCTTACACCTGCGCTAATAAGATTCCTTATATACAGTTCTAACTTCCAACTATAAAACATTGCACAATTTAGTTCATGAGTGGGGCCATACGTCTCTATGTGGTCCAGCAACGGCAATATGATCGGTGATGATATGATATGAGATTAAATGCTGAAATGAAATTCATATAGCCAATCTAAACTTATTTGGAAGTGAGACTCGTTGTTATTGTTGTCTTGTTTCAGCAACCACACATATGTATTACGATGAATGCAACTCATTTTCATCTACGTCTCTACGATGAATCAATTTCACCTTCCCCTTCCACCCCCTCCCCCCAGCCACACACCCCCTTCCTCCTCTTTCTTTTTCTCTTTGTCAGTATTTATAAAGTCTAGTGTGGTACCCAGAAAGAGAAAAAAAAAAAAAAAAAGAGGTCCTTTCGAATAAAAGAAGAAAGCATGCAAGGTGTATGCTATTATATTAACGGAAAAGGCTCATCCAACTATCGGAAACGCTCATTTATGAACCATAGTTTGGCTCATTTATGCCCTCGAACTATAAAAAATGGATCATTTATGCCATCGAACTATAGGAAATGGCTCATTTATCGCCACTTATCAATAACAATAGTTTGACTCATTTATACCTCCCCATTAAACCCACACACTCCAATTGGTCCCGTCGTTTAATTAAAGAAATTTTAAATAACAAATTAATAAAAAACCCGATCTCTTACCCACCCAAAACCATTGTCAGTATTAATAAAGTTTAAGAAATATGGCATGGACAAGTTAAAAATAAATAACAAAGAGGTCCTATAGTTTGATGGCATAAATAAATGGTTTGAAGATAAATGCATGCAAGGTGTATGCTATTATATTAATGCTAAAAAGTTGTGCATGACTTTTGCGAGTACCACTTCCTTACTTGGTCAAGTATGACTTAAATACAGTATGAACCGAAATTAAATGAATACTAACACGTCTCTACCTAACAGAGCCTCTATAATCTAGTAATAAAAACTAGACCCTTGAAGATCACATAGCGCTGGTCCAGAAATTATTTATAACAAATCATCTAAAATAAGTAAGTCTAAATAATATATCAAAAAGTATTCGAGGTAATTAAGCTCAATTTTGAGGGGAAAATAATTAATAAGTCTTGCGGAAAAAGGAAGGAAAATAAAAGTTAAAAAAAAGAAGCTATCTTTTGATCGTAAGTAAAATGTAATTTAATACCCCGGCCCTCCGTCTATTTTTATTTGTCCATATCTATTAACGTAGCTCGAAAGTTTTTAGTAGAAAATAAACTCGATGAATTTGTATGGTAACACAAACATTCTATTTCTTCTTTTAATTACTCCACAACATTAGGGATGTCCCCGAATTATTTTTACTGTTATAAAAATTAAAAAATGTTCGAACTCACACCTTTTCCTTAATTATCACAACCATAACAAGGAGTAGGGCTATTACATTAATTGTTTTCATTAAAAAACTAGGTCCAACAGAAACCAGACCTGACCTTGCTTTTAAAAGCAATCAATAGAACGACCAAAAAAAAAAAAAAAACAGTACTCATGAATAGACATAGTACATTTATGATTTATCCAAGATACATTCCCCTTCATCTATAACCATGGAACATGTCATTATATGTAGTGCAAAACTTGCTCAGCTCATTCTCAGTTGTACATATTACTATTATATATAAGAGTAAATGTGAGGACTTTTGTAGTCCTCACAATAATTTCCTAATTTTTTTAAAACTTTTTAATCAATTATTTTTATGTCTTAATCTTATTTATTTAAGTTAATTTTTTTGTTTTTTGTTTTTAAAGTCTACTTTTCAAAAGCTATCGAACTTGGGGACTTTTGTAGTCCTCACAATAATTTTCAAATTTTTTTAAAAATTTTTAATTAATTACTTTTAGGTCCTAATCTTATTTATTTAAGTCAATTTTTTTATTTTTATTTTTAAAGTCTACTCTTCAAAAGCTATCGAACCTCCTACTTCATTTTTCACGTTCTTTGATTTTCTGATTGGTGCTCGATATCCGCATTTGAGCCCAATTAATTCAGATAATTCGCACTGCATCGCGCCTATTCGGGGGGAGCGCTTCCTCCAAAGATTTTTTTCCATATCCATGTTCGAACCCCTAATCCCTGATTAAGAGAGAAATGCCCATTCGCCGCACAAGTTAAATTATGTATTTGTCTTAAAAGTTCATTAACTATGTATAGATTATTTATTTAGAACTAAATAACTTTAGAAAATTAGGATACATAAGTTATAATGTCAAATTCTCGGTTCCAAATTTGATTTGAATTAAATAATTTCATCAAAATGGAAGTTAAAATATTAAAAGAGTGGAATGAAAATTTTGCTTTCATATAACTACCCACTTGCGGGACTACAATGGGTATATGGTTGTTGTTGTTGTTGTTGTACACTACTAACACAAATTATATTTCTTTAGTTAAATATCTACTTTTATATATGATACACATGACTAGTATATATATATATATATATGGGAAGGGAGTACTAACACAGCAACAAATGACATTTTTTTGCACGGATTGCCCTTCGTTTGGGGTGGTCTTTAAATTTTGCCATTTTGTCTTTACTCAAATTTGTGGTCTTTAAACACTTGGAAAGATTACATATTCTCGGGGTTCGAACCCCCGCTCAAGCATAAAATAAAAAAATAATTTACTTTTATGCCGATCCGCATACAATCCGCTAAGCATAACCAAACGGCCCTCAAGGCAAAGTCATGGCATATAAAATTTAAACTTTGCCTTATAAGGCAAACTTTTTTTTTGGTTATATATATATATATATATATATATATATGTCAAAAGAGAGCTTTAATAACACAGAACAAATGATTGTACTAAAAGTAACATAAGTTATACCATCCAAACCAAAAGTTGGGCCTACATTTGGCTTCGTGATTTCATCTTTATTCCACGTGTACCTTTCAATTGCCATTCTCTTTCATTTTCCTTGCTTTTTGAATTTGTTCTATTCCTAATCAGTGTTCCATATATATGCCCATTCTCTATTGCATAAGTCTTTTTGTTTTCTTAGATAAACTGTAAATTTGCATGAAAAGTACTTATGTCAAGTGCTTATAGCGAAATAAATTGCGAATTTTTTTTTTTTTTAAAATTTTATTTTAATTAGATTAGCGAAGGCAAAATTTAAAGATTTTATTTCCACGCTTGAATTGCCCAACAAATGATTGTACTAAAAGCAACATAAGTTATACCATAAAGTTGGGCCTACATTTGGCTTCTCCTTTAACCACGTGTACCTTTCAATTGCCCTCTTTCATTTTCCTTGCTTTTTGAATTTGTTCTATTCCTAATCAGTGTTCCTATGCCCATTCTCTATTGAGTCTTTTTGTTTTCTTAGCACTGTAAATTTGCATCAAAAGTTATATAAATTGTATATTTTAATTAATTAACGTGAACATATAGTAATAAATATTTATTCTCTTCCGCGACATATATTAACTCGTGCACTTTTGACTTTTCACTTTCTTTAAGAATTAATAAATGAAGTACTCCCTCCGTCTCATACTACTTGACCACATTACTAGAAATATATGTCCAAATTACTTTTTCATTTACAAAATCAAAATAAAATTAATTAATTCTTTCTAATCAAAATTGACCCTTAGTATTAAATGTTCTTGAAAATAGTCAATTTTGATTAGAATGTATTTATTGGAGAGAGATAGAGGTAAGATAGTAAAATATAAAACACATATTTTATTTATGATTTCTTAAGGGGCGTGCAAAAGGAAAAGTGGACAAGTAATATGAGACGGAGGGAGTATATATTTTACCATAATATTCATATTTATTGGTGTATAATCTCAATAGGCTTAGAAAATGATTTGAAAATGAGTAATTAGTGTGAAGGGTAAAATAAGAAGAAGAAAATTTTCTTTCTCTTGAATCTTGATATGTTAACGTGGACAAGTAAAAGTGAAGGGAGGGAGTGACTTTTATCTCCATTATCCTTCTTTGTTAATACTTTACTTATTTTACTCTCCTTTGCATTCTCTGATTATTGTTTCTTTACATTTATAAAATGTATTACTTTATATTTTCATTTCAGAATTAAAATTTAGTGACTTATGATATAACATATATCTTTCTAATTTTGATTTCTTTGTAACAATTCTTTTTATCTATAATTGTTAATATAAAAAATTATAATGTAACTAATTTACCCCTTATTAACATATTTTTAATTAATTTAATAAAAAAAAATTATTAGTTTTGTTTTAAAAAAATTCAATATATACAACAATGGTTCTTATGTTTAGATCTGAACAGTTAGTTAATTGCGATGGATATACACCTGTCGATATACATATAAAATATTAAAGAATTTAAAAGAAAAAACAGAATCAAAATATTAATTTTCTCTCATATTCTTAATAATTTTCTTTTTCACATCGATGAACAACTTTTATTGTCATGAGAATGAGAAAAAAATCTGACTTTTTCCATCTCCAAGACTTAATTCCATCGTATGTTTTAAATTTTTAAACTTCATTTTTTTATTATAACTAAAGTGATGGTATGTAAAATATATTTTATATATGTTGCTATATATAATAACAATTAGAATGTTATTAAAAATTATTTATAAAATACAAACCTTAAAGACTGACTAATTAAAGTGAATAAACATGTTAGATGCACAGACATATTTTGCTAGTATATATAAAATCACCGAAATAAGGAAGCGGTACTCGCAAAAGTCATGCACGTCTTTTTGTAATCAATTTCGCTAGCTGTGCCTTTTTGTTTTTAAAGTTTGATACAGACTCGCAAAGTCATAGCTGAAGTCCTGGTGTCGGCCAAAAGTAAAGATGATAATTAATACATGTAATCTTATCGTTCATTTTTACTTGTACACTTTTAATTATACATATTTTTTTAAAAATAATAAATAAAGTATATAATTTATCAATATATTCATATTAATTTATGCATATTTTTATTGAATTTGAAAAATAATTTACAGTGAGTATTTAATATTATGAATAAAATAGAAAAAAATAAATTTTCTTATCTTGATATGCTAAAAGTGACAAGTAAAAATAAAAATCTATTTTTGAAATATTGGACAAGTAAAAGTGAACGGAGGGAGTAGCTTATTACTGACTACTCCCTCCGTTTAATTTTACTTATCCACTATACTAAAAATAGTTGTTTAATTTTACTTGTCCACTTTAAAAAATCAAAAGACAATTTACCACCTTTTTCTTATTTTACCCTTAGTATTAATATGCAAAAATTTCAATTCCTTTTTCCAACACTTTGGAATTATACTAGTCAAACTTGGCTTAATATGAAAATTTTGGCTCCAAAACCAACTTTTTATGGGGAATATGTGAACTGTTGGAACCCATTACTTAATTAGTTGGTTGCACATTTTTTTTTAAGCTTTAATTGATTTCAATCATTAGGTAATTATAGGTAATATGGTAACTTTTCATTCTATTTTTCGCTCCTTAATAGGCGTGTTAAGTCAATATGTGACAAGTAAAACTGGACGGAGAGAGTAATACTTAAAATTTACGCATTGCTTCCAATTTATTATATATAAGCCCCGTAAAGGGACGAACACAGCTGCCCATAGTTGTACCATGAGCTTTAAAAATTGTACCCGCATTAAATTTGTACCTTTAACCTAAGCATTGACCATGATCCTAGACTTAGAAAACCAGATAAAGAATGTGGCAATTGGAATTTCCTCTTCATTTGTAAGATGGTGGTTTACGCCCATGAAAAGGATCGTATTTCAAAGATACGGCCCGTATTTCAAGTCGTAAACTGGTACTAAAGATTTCTGAGCATTCTGGAATTTGACATTTGAAGGCTACATTGTTAAAAACGGATCGTATTTTAAAATACGGCCCGTATTTCAAAACATATTTGGAATTTTGAAAAACTTCCTTGATGAAAGTTGTAGATCTTTGAAATACCTTTCCAACGATATATTATGGGGGTCAAACGGACATTTGTGCAAAGAGTTATGGCCATTTTACCGAAGAGATGCAGTGCAGTCCATACGGAATACTGACCGTATTTCAATGCGGCCCGTCTTTCAAAATACGGCCAGTATTTAACTGGGCGTAAAATTTAATTTTTCAGAACAGTATATATTCGTCCATATCAGTTCAAATCATTATTTTTCATTCCTTCAAGCCCTAGAACGACCTCCTACCCTCTCCCATCATCAAGAACACCAAGGTAAGCCTACTCTAATTATTCCAAGTCAATTCTAATACATATCCTTGTAATCTAAACAAGAAATCATCATTCCTAAACTAGGGTTTTCAAGAAAACCCATCTCAAGGTTTAAGAACTCAAGATTTTGGAAATCTTCTTCAAAGTTAAAGTATTTAATTCAAGTTTGGAGCATTACCAGGTATGTAGAGTTACTATCTACGTGTGGGAACATCATTGTTCTTCCCCACGCCTCATAATCCATAAATTATGATTCTTTACGAAAACTAGGGTTTCTATACCATGCTCATGATAACCCTAGGTCCATATCCATGATTATATTATGTATGAATTGTTATAATTCCATCATTGAGTTTTTAATATTTCTTTATGATTATTAAGAATCTGTCTGTAATCTATGAAAAATCCATATATCCCATTCCATGGGTTCATGCATGCTAGTTAATGATATATTATGCTATTTTCAAGAAAATACTATACATGTTTTACAAGTTCATGCAAGCAAGCTATAATTCATGATATCCATGTTCAAGCAAGTTATATTCATGAAAACCATGGGCAGCAAGTGCCACTTATTTTATATGTTCATGTTTTGGGAATTGCTTTAATTACCGAGGAAGGCTTCAAATAGCCTGAAACTACGTAGTCACCGTAGGATGAGGATCGCTCCACCTATGTCCCGGACGATCTCTCATAATGACTGAATCCTTTCAGATTTTATTAAATCTCATGTTCCCTGGCAAGGACTGAGTGTTCTGCTGGCTGGACGCAAGCACCAGACCCCGGATCGGTTATAAGTTATTGCTCTCTCTACTTATGATATATATATATATATATATATATATATATATATATATATATATATATATATATATATATATATATATATATATATATATATATGTATTCATGTTCATGATCAAGTTTCAGTTCCTATCATTATTATTTCATGTTCCATGTTATTTCATTCAGTTGCTTTACATATCAGTATATTCAATGTGCTGACGTCGCCTTTTATTGCCCGGAGGCCTGCATTTCACGATGCAGGTACGTATTTACAGGACGCCGCATATGCTCAGTAGGATTTGCTCGTATCAGCTCGTTGGTGAGCCTCATCTCATTCGGGGTTTAGTCAGTTATCTTTATTTTACTAGTCATGCATTTAAAGGTATGCTAGGGGGCCTTGTCCCAGAAAGTACGTTTTCCAATCAAGATTCACGATTAGAAGTTTCATAAACTAGTCAGTTGAGTTATGTTAGACATGCAAGGTGTTTAGCCATCTTTGGCTCAACTCCTGTTATTTCCGCATTTATGATTTAAATAAGTATTTCATTAAATTATTATGACATCTCATGTTTTATAAAAGCTCATCACGTTCATGCTATATTTCCGCTCATGTATGCCTCATGATGATTCAGCAAGTCATGTGGTTCGCTCGGTCACATGCAGTATGGCACCGAGTGCCGTGTTTCGCCCAGGCCATGGTTCGAGGCGGGACAAAATTCTTGTAAAAATTATACCCGCATTAAATTCTTGTACCATGAGCTATAAAATTTGTGCACTTTATCCAACTATTTTTATATCCAATGTAGACATGTTTCATAGTACTTAATATTGATTCCCTTCTCATGTAAAATTGTACACGCATTAAATTCTTGTACCATGAGCTATAAAATTTGTACACTTTATCTAACTATTTTTATATCCAATGTAGACATGTGTCATAATACTTAATATTTATTTTTTTCTCATGTATAGACGTATGCACTTTAAATTTAATTTTCCGACACATTTATTTTCTCTGTGCACTTTACTTGTTCACTTTTGACTTTTCGTGTTCTAGCTGAATATTTATTTTCTTCTCATGTATAGACATATGCAGTTCAATTTTAATTCTCCTACACAAATTTATTTCCTCCATACACTTTAATTTGTTCACTTTTGACTTTTCATATTCTTTGAGAATTAATAAATCCCACGTGAATATATGTCATAGTACTGAATATTTATTCTCTTCTCATGTATACACGTGTGCACTTCTACTTTAATTATCTGACACATATTTATTTCCTCCGTGCACTTTTACTTGTTCATTTTGACTTTTCACGTTATTTAAGAATTAATAAATGAAGTACTCCTTCCGTCCCATATTACTTGGCCACATTACTATACTTTACTTTTCACGTTCTTTAAGAATTAATAAAAATGAAGTACTCCCTTCGTCCATATTAACGTAGACATGTGTCATAGTACTTAATATTTAATTCCCTTCTCATGTATAGACGTATGCAATTCAAATTTAATTCTCCGACACATTTATTTCCTCCGTACACTTTTACTTGTTCACTTTTGATTTTTCATGATGTAGCTGAATATTTATTCTCTTCTCATTTATAGACATATGCAATTCAATTTTAATTCTCCTACACAAATATATTTCCTCCGTGCGCTTTTAATTTGTTCATTTTTGACTTTTCACATTCTTTGAGAATTAATAAATCCCACGTGAATATATACCATACTACTGAATATTTATTCTCTTCTCATGTATAAAGGGATGAACACAGCTTTAAACAACTGTACCAAAAGCTTCACAGATTGTACCTGCAATGACTGCTTATACCATAAGCTATATAACTTGTACACTTTACCCAACTATTTTCCTATCTCACGTGGACATTTCTAATACGTCATAGCACTTAATATTTATTTATTTCTCAAGTATAGAAGTACGCACTTCAATTTGAATTTTCCGACACATTTATTTCCTCCGTGCACTTTTACTTGTTCACTTTTGATTTTTCATGTTATTTAAGAATTAATAAATGAAGTGCTCCTTCCGTCCCATATTATTTGACCACATTATTATACTTGACTTTTCACGTTCTTTAAGAATTAATAAAAATGAAAAACTCCCTTCGTCAATATTACTTGGCCACATTACTAAAAATATATGTCTAATTTTCTATTCTATATTTATCTTCTTTTCTATTCTATTATCCCCGTTTTCCTTCTTTATCAATACTTTAAACGTGAAGAGAGGACGAACAATAGCAATGCAAATTTGTATCAAAAGTTATTTTAATGCTCCTACACATAACTTGTTCACTTTTGACTTTTCACGTTCTTTGAAAATTAATAAATAAAGTATATATTATATCATAATATCCATACTTATTAGCATATAGTCTCAATAGCCTCAGAAAATGACTTGAAAATGAATAATTAATGTGAACGGTAAAATAAAAAGAAGATTTTTCCTTCCTTGATATGTTAACGTCGACAAGTAAAAGTAAAGGGAGGGAGTGACATTTATCCCCGTTTTCCTTCATTGTCAATACTTTACTTATTTACTCTCATTTAGCCTTTGATTATTGTTTCTTTACATTTATAAAATGTATTACTTTATATTTTCATTTCAGAATTAAAATTTCTTGATTAATCATATAACATATATCTTTCTAATTTTGATTTCTTTGTAACAATTAATATAAAAAATTATAATATATTTCTTAATTAATTTAATAAAAATATTTTAATCCAATATATACAACAAAATGGTTTTTATGTTTGGATCTGAACAGTTAGTTAATTGAAATGGATATTAACCTGTCGGTATACATATAAAATATTAAAGAATTTAAAAGAAAAAATTTAGAATCAAAATATTAATTTTCCCTCACATTCTTACTAATTTTCTTTTACATCAATGAACAACTTTCATTGTCATGATAATGATAAAAAGTCCGACTTTTTTATCTCAAAGACTTTTAATTACAACTAAAGTGATGGTACCTAAAATACATTTTGTATATATATAACAACAATTAGAATGTTTTTACAAGTTATTTTCAAAATATTTAACCTTAAAACCCGGCTAATTAAAGTGAATAGACGTGATTGTCTAACCTCCGCATCGCACAAAGATATATTGCTAGTATTACTATATGCATGGACGTACGACATACATATTTCTTTATTCCCTCTTTAGCATCCCCTTTTTCAGTGGTACATTTTTCAGTCTATTTTTCCCTTTTTCTTAAAAGTTTCATATTAATTTAGACGTTTACAAAACCTCTATGCATTATCTTTTTGTAGAGAAGATTATTGGATTTGGTTAATTAGTCAATATCGTATCATTTGGAACATGCAAACTGTTGTTCCCTTATTTTATTCTTCTGGAGGTGATTTATTTAATACTAATTACTTTAGACACATGGATAATTTTAGATTGATTTAACTTTATTTGTTCAAAGCAAATTACTAATATCTATTTATTCTCTTTAGTTTCATCTAAGTATCAAAACACGGTACCGTACATCGACGTTGCAGGTATAAAGTATGTAGTGTGTTTTGTAATTTTTTATTTCATACCGCGTATATTCTAATGCCATGGATTATGGAAACAATCTTTAATTATTCAGAAATTCTTTATAAAAGAATTATGCCCCCCTTTCTATTCTGTGTTCTTATCATTCTTATAGTTTTTAAGTTTCTGAAAATATGACTTTAAACAACTAGATTTTATGTCTGTAGGAGTGGAGTATTACTGCCTTAAAATTAGATAGACTTGGAACTTGGAAGGCAGGTTTCCAGAAATTAAGCAGTATTAAATTGATTAAGACGCTGTTAAGAAAGGAAGATGTTACTCCACTTATTACCTAAATAAATATATAATATTCAACTGATTATGAGTTTCCATTAGCTAGAAAAGTAAATGTCATTTTCAACTCTTCAAAGACTAGGATAATTGCACTAAGAATATGAAAATAGTCGATTGAATTGGGGGTAACTGACCAATCGAAAAGCTTGAGGAGTTGGAAGGACCATCGCTAAACTATAAAACAAAGGACGCTAGATCTACATGGTTGTTAAACTAAGAATCAACATCTATACTATTATATTCTTTCTTCTATAAAAAAAGAAAAAAAAAAGTTTGAGAATGAAAGACCATGCACCTCCTTCTTTGAATCTTATACGCATTCAATAAAGAGAGGATTATTACTATTATATAAATTGTTATGCCAACCACGATTGAAATTCTCCTTTCAGTGAAACAGAAAGCAATGATAAAGCAAAACAACTTTTTTGTTTTTTAATTTCTCTTGTCCGTGTCTGGCTAACTCCCATGAGAGGACCAATTAGCAAAAAAAATATAATGGGTGGTCAGTGATGATGACAAATGGCATAAAACAAAAATGGTATCTTTTTTTTTCAAACCAAAACAAGGCACAAACACAAAGAGATGGCATTAAAATTTTTTTTTTTTTCGTTAGCCAAATGATCAAATAAAAAAAATATATATATATAATCTTCCGTGAAGGACGTGTATGTGGGCTTTTATGGAGTTATTACAAGAACCTTCAGACAAACCTCCAAATTAAACACGTAATGTTGATAACCAAATTCATAAATGGCAACGCTTTAGAGTAGTTTGCCCATTCAAGCCTTATTTAATTTTTTTCAACAATATGAGTTGCTTTTAAGTTTTTTTAAAGTTTAAAAAAAAATATATATATTCGAGTACTAGCACGCACGCTATTAGTAAAACTTTTCCTGAAGCATATATATATATTTTTTTACGGTGTCTTAGTTATAAAACATAACTGGACATCACTAAAAGTTTTTTTTTTATGAATTATCAACATTACGTGTTTGGTTTGGTTGGCTATAATAAAATCTTATAGTTTGTCCGTAATATGTATGGATCGTATGAATAACTTCGACCTTTTTACTTAAACACAACTAAAAGCCTGCCCCCTCCGCAAACTTTTACTTAAACACAACTAAAAAAAGTCCGCCCTCCGGCGTAGCATTTTTAGTTGAACACAATTAAAAAGTCAGGCGTACTTTCCTGAAGATATATATATATATATATATTTTTTTTATTTATTAACAAAACGAAATTAAAAAAAAAAAAAATTTGTCCACAACGAAATAGGCCAAAAATATTTTTATTTTTACGTTTTTTGTATAAACGAAATTAAAAAAAAAAAAATTTAATGTATTCTCCATTTTTTTTTTAAGTTTTTGTATGTTTATTCAGTGATTTCATCACAAGGCACAAACACAAAGAGACAAATTGATCATAATCTTCCGTGAAGGACGTGTATGTGGGGCTTCTTATGGAGTTATTACTCCTTCCCTCCAAATAAAATGGCCGCTTTAGAGTAGGTTCAAGTATTTAATTTTTTCAACAATATGAGTTGCAAGTTTTTTAACATATGCAATATTCGAGTACTAGCACGCACGCTATTAGTAAAAATTAATACGGTGTCTTAGTTATATGGACATCACTATTTTTTTTTTAATTATTATTTTGAAGGTGATTACAACGCGATTCGACCCTCACCAAGGTGAAAAGTCGTGTATAACCAATCGAGCCTACTAGATCCCTACACACCACTATTTAATATGTATTCTCCATTTTTTTTTTAAAGTTTTTGTATGTTTATTCATTTCAAAACAAATTCATATATGCGGTGTACTTTCAAGTTAGATTTGATAAAGTAGATCTAAATGTCTAAAGTTACAATTAAACTTGATATTTCTAATGTTCTATGAAGTTCACGATTTTGTCAAGTTGCGACAAAAATGATCGCAAACAGTAAAACAAAACAAAATTTCAGTCATATGAAACTCAAAATGAATAGCCTTGCAAATTTTACGCACTACGAATATAACTTAAATAGTGATCACAAAATTGAATATCTGGGTATTTCAATTTGGCCGAGCTATTATGCCATGGGTACTACAAGCATGTTTTCTGTTATTGTTGGTGAAATAAGACAACTGCAAAATAATATTTGAATTCTTTGTATTTTGGTTTTTGTAAAAATGTTAGAAAAATAAATTCTGCAAGGAAAGAAGCGTCATTTATCGCTCTCTTAAATTAAATAAATTGTTCGTGCTAATGTTCTTTCTTATATGATCTTGAACAATCCTTACTTCATGAGTTAGTTTTTGAAGTTGAACTTTACTGAGTGTCTATTTTCTTTTCATAAATATATTATAAATCATTATTTTGTATAAATATATGTATTTAGAAAAATATTTGACAAAAATTTATTTGAAGAAAATTTTATTTGAGTACTCAAATAGTAATTATGTCGATAGGAGGAGTATTGTTTTTTTAAATTTCATTTATGCTAAGGTCTAATGTTAATTTGATGGTACGAGTTTCTAAACCATGATGCATTGTTTATAAATCCTCATACGGCAAAACACAATTTAATTAAGATCCTCTTTAATTAGTGGGTATATCATTGATATCGGACAAGAAGTTCACGAGAATATCGCGATAATACAATAATCTTCAAAAATAATGTTGATTGGAACTCTTGTTGGTCCAAAAATCATCCACTTAATGACTGCTTGTTAATTAAAGAAACACCAATTCGAGAAAAAGAATCTCGCGTAGTACGGCGAGATTTACTAGAGTAAAATCATTAAGATTAAAAATTTGGATCTGATCTTCTACCAATTTAGTCAAAAATGTCCTACTATGCATAGAGTTAGCAATTACTGGCTGGTGGCTGCATTTAAATTAGCATAAAGTCTTAATCATATATTAAACACTTCGTAACTGGAACGATAGCTTAATTATACTCATAATTGCCGTCTAAATCAAACTTAAACTACCAAAGATTTGTTTCCACACGAGCTAATCTTGCTCTGGAAAGTGAGGTCTATTTAGTTCACTCTGACCGGTTTTGCAGGAAACTTTGCCATTTTGCAAAATAAACTAACAATGGGAAATAACATTTAAAGCCAGTCAACTACCAAACTAGTACTACTAAACTACTAAATTTCTTCTCTTCGTTCTCAGTCAATTATTAAGCTCTTTATGACATCTAACTACTAACACTAGTTGGTATATAGCTAGCCTGTTGATGCTAATAATTTCATCAACGTTGATGGACAATAATTTATGAAAAGCACATAAGTACTAGTATATGAACGTCTGTTTCTTTTAGAGAAATTATTGCTGCTTAGAAAAATTACACCAAACTTGAAAGTAGCACATCCTTTCACTTCCATACGATTCCCAGATACAATTAAAAAAATTAACACAAGGAAGGAGACTCTGCTTCTCGTATGTAGACTATCAAGTATATTCAAGAAAGTGTTTTGATTATACGAGTCAATAGTCATGAATAAAAGCTTAATCTATGGGAAGTGGATCTAGTCACCTAGACCAACATTTGATTAATATAAGGAGTGCCAACAAAGTTGTTAAAAAATTTGACTGATATAAGTCAACTAACAAATTTGTGAAGAAATGTTGTAAATCGAGGGGTAAAAGACGGAATGATAAAGGATAATTGACAGGTAATTGAACTAAAATTGATTGTGTGACGAATGACGATCACATCAATTTTATCACTGTATAATAATATGTGTGATCCATACAAGGAGAAGTTGGACTAGAAATTCTACACCAAAGATATGACACGCCATCGAAGTGGTATAGTGTGTCGCGTAGTAGGTTGAGTCATACTGCACGTCGGTTGATTGTGATACAGATAACACTCGATTGAAGTTACTCGTTCTTCATTCTAAGAAAAGCCAATTGTACCAATTGAATCTTTAATGTGCATGTCGGCTGATTGTGATACAGATAGCATTCGACTGACGTAATTACTCACTCCTCATTTTAAGAAAAACCAATTATGCTAATCAAATCTTTAATGTAAACATCAGTTGATTGTGATACAGATAGCGTTCGATCAATGTTACTCGCCCCTCTCTCTAAGAAAAGCCAATTATATACTAATGGAATCTTTAATGTGCAAGTCAGTTGATTGTGATACAGATAGCGTTCGACTGACGTTACTCACTTCTCACTCTAAGAAAAGCCAATTATACTAATCAAACCTTTAATGCGCACATCGGTTGATTACGATACAAATAGCGTTCGACTGATGTTACTCGCTTCTCACTCTAAGAAAAGTCAATTATACGAATCAAATCTTTAACGTACATGTCGGTTGATTGTGATACAGATAGCATTCGGCTGACATTACTCGCTCTCCACTCTAAGATAAAAGCCAATTATACTAATTGAATGTATAATGTGGTAAAAGATTTAGTCAAATATAATTTAGGAACTTAGACTGAATCCTTCGGTTGGACCAGAAGCATATGATAATAACAGCTGGCAGGCTGAACGGTGCGTATTGCCAATATAGGTTTACGCTGCTCAATCCAGTTTGAGATAAAATTTTAATAGCCATTCAAATGCTGCCGTATAAATTAAGATAAGAGAGAGTAATACTTTCTTTGTCTCAAAAAGATTGTCTTACTTTTCTTATTAATTTATTTAAAAAAAATTGACATATTTTTATATTTAGAAATAATGTAACTTTATTAGATGATTTACAACCATATAAATATCTAATGTTTGTTTTGGATTATATATTTTAAAAGTCTTCTTTTATTTTTTAAATTTTATGTCAAATTAAATTAGGATAATTTTTTTGGGACGGAGAGAGTAATAATTTACCCCAATTATTGTTTACATCTTTTCAACTTTATTGGAGTACGTGAATTTGAAATCACTTTGTAACATTTCATTTTCAAGGGATGACTTTAGAAGACCAAAAAAGAATCATATAATTTGGAGTCGAGATTAGAGGAATTTGCGGGGTACAAGCTCTGAGGGGGATGTGTACCAAAATACCATCTTCCTTCTCTCTTCCTATCAAACAAGAACAAGTACACCAACAAATGTCTCAAACACCAAGATTGCCCTACTTCTCCTACTTGTCTTCAATAAACCAGCAAAACATAATACTCCTTTCTTAAACTCCAAAATGAGAAACAATAACACCAAAGATCACAACTTTCACCAATTCTACTTCTTCCTTCTGATTTCTCACTTTTTTCTTCCAATTCTTGCTATACAAACTGATACAATCACCCCAACAAACCCTTTAACCAAAGATCAAACATTAATATCTGCCGGACAACTCTTTGAATTAGGCTTTTTTACTCCAGGCGGTGCAAATTCAGACAAATGGTATGTTGGAATTTGGTACAAAGAAATAGGAGAAGACAAGACTATTGTTTGGGTAGCAAACAGAGCTAACCCTCTTTCAAGCTCATCAACATCAGTCCTGAAAATTACGAAAACTGGCACCGTTCTTCTGGTCGATGGTCAAACTGGGAATTCCGTTTGGTCTTCGGACCAAACTCCGACAACCAACGTAGTAGCCCAACTCCTAGATTCCGGGAACTTTGTCGTTCGACCGGAAAACGATGAAACAGAACAGAGTTACACGTGGCAGAGCTTTGATTATCCAACAGACACTTTATTACCTGGAATGAAACTTGGGTGGGATTCAAAAACAGGGCTGAACAGAAACATAACGTCATGGAAGACATCAATTGATCCAGCTCCTGGAGATTACACTTTCAAGATTAACACTAATGGTTTACCAGAAGCTTTCTTAACGGATAAACAAGAAATCAAATACCGGAGTGGTGCTTGGAATGGACTTAGATTCAGCGGGGTCCCTGAAATGAAGCCAACTGATATTATAACATTTGAATTTCAGTTCAAATCAGACGAAATATATTACATGTTTGAGTTACATAACAAGACATTGTATTCCAGGTTGTTGGTGAATCATAGCGGTCTTCTTGAAAGATACACGTGGATTCCAACAAACAGTATGTGGAATCGATTCTGGTATGCACCAAAAGATCAATGTGATGGTTATAAAGAGTGTGGGGTATCTGGAATTTGTGATACAAATAATTCACCAGTATGTAAGTGTATGGTAGGTTACAAGCCTAAAAATCAAGTGGCATGGAATTTGAGAGATGGGTCTGGTGGGTGTGTTCGGTTTCATAAATTGGACTGTGAAACTGATGATTTTAACGAGTTGAAAAACATGAAGTTGCCAGATACAACGAGTTCTTTTGTGGATAAAAATATGGACTTAGATGAATGTGAAGATATGTGTAGGAAGAATTGTTCTTGTATGGGGTATACAAATTCGAATATTACAGGAAATGGGTCGGGTTGTGTGATATGGACCACTGAACTTGTTGATATGAGGCAATATGCGGTGGCGGGAGGTGGTCAAGTTCTTTACGTTAGGGTGGCTTCTTCTGACGCAGGTATGATAACATTTTTTTTACTACTAATTTGGATGTTTCTTAGCTTCATTTGGTTTGCAATTTCATTTTTCGTATAGTACAATAGATATTAAATTCAGATCAAGATTGACACTCAGCGTAAAAAATAATTGTACTAGAACAAATTTTATCGTATTAAAAAGAATTTGTACAATCAATTTCAAGTAATTTAGGATTGGACATTGATTGTTAGATAATCGACTATCCTCTAGTGGGAGGATCAAATTTTGGGTCACTGGGACGAGTTGAGTTGAGTCGACTCGGTTTGCACGAGTGGATTAGTGCATAGTTGGTTTAATGAAAATTGGGAATTTCATTAACTTTTGTTATTTCAAAACTCAAAAGTGAGAAGTAATATAAATAAGGGCAATGGAATATTAGGAAAGAACTTTTGTGAAAGTATTTCCGTAACCGGTAATTTAATAGTTTTTTGCACATTTTTGTCGGTGAAATTTGAGTTTCACGCGAAAGTTTATTTATTTTATTCATTTGGCAGACTTGATGTACTCTACATCATTCCACTATATTTCCTTTTTTTTTCTGTTTGAATCTATTTGTCCCAAAATTGTCGGATGATATTTCACAAGTCGAAGACAGTTTAAAAATCTAGTTGTTCCAAAATTGTTTGTATCTTCTTTTGCATGTTCAGAGCTAATCCAAATATTCCTTAAATAATCTTCTAAATGTATTGTTTTGTCATTCTAATTAGAGGAATATTAGTACACCTTAAATAATTTTTATTTGTTCTTATCCATGATCAAAGAAAAACCATGTGCCTTTAGATGGAAATGCATTAGTTTTGCCTCTAGAATAGCCACTAATAGATGAAATTTAGAAAAAAAATTACTACCTTTTTTTGGGGATTTTTCCTTTTTTTTTTTAATGGGTGTTGGTTGGTACTTTTTTAATATTTACCTCCACCAAGAACGTCATGCAGAAATTAAATTAGAGGTTTTTATTGTATAGATACTCTGCCCCCTTTAAACAACAGGTATCGTTGCCTTCTATTCTTAGCCCTTTTTAATTCCCTTTCACGTTACCTACTTTAGGAGATCTAATTTTTTTATATAATCAACTAGATCGCCAAAAATAGAAGAAAATTAAAAAAATAAAGAGACAGAAACAGCCTGTTTAAAATTCATTTCTAATGCATAATTGCTAGTTATTAATACAACCTTTGAAAAACCAAGGAGTTAGTATAATGATTATTTGTGGTGTGCACGTTTTCCATATAATTTTTTTTTTCTGCTTTGCGTATTTCACTTTGAAATTTCAAAGAATAAAAAACCTAACCATATCTAACAACCCTATCTACAAATTGCTTTCAATAGGGACTTATTTATATTTATCTACTATTTGGACTTTGTTTTTCTCATTTGATTTTCAGATAGGGGTGGGAAAATACTAGCCATCCGTCTAAATTTTTTTGTTTTTCCATTCATTTTCCACATGGCTCAAGGAAAATAAAAATAGATTGGATATTAATGAATGAAAAAGGATGTTGAAAGCTGGTTCGGCCCGATTGAACAGTACATAGTTTTTTTTTAACCTTGTATGGCTGTATTGTTTTAAGAAATATGTTTGCCATCAATTCGATTTCTCTTAAAAATTTGGGAAAAGTTTGCATGTCCAAATCACCCTAATGTATACTAAAGTTTTGTTTATTATGCCATAACTTTTCTTGTAAATATCAAGAGAAGATTTTTATATAGTGGGGTGGTATTGAAAGATTTTTAAAAAATGAGGGTGAAAAGTAGGTTTAAGGAAAAAAAGGTAACAAAGTGATCATAACGTGCGTTTGCTTTTTTGTTTTTATACTGTAAATAGTGAAATCCTCCCCTTCTCTTTTTTGCTTTCATTTTGCCTTTTGGATTCAAGAATCTTTTAATTATGGTGGGAAATAAAAAGTTCCCAAATAGTGCTTATTTAGCTCTAATAATTAGTTTCCGTTAGTCAGTCCAAAAATTGGGTCCCACATAGAGATAGGGACTCGTTGCAAATTTTAAAACAAAGCAATTTCGGGTCGGTGTGATGGGCCCACCTTACAACATTACATGGCCGACGATCTTGACTTTGTTTAACTTCTTTTTGGGCCAGCCCAGTTACTTTTCCTTTTTTTTTTTTTTTTCATTTTAGAAAAAAAAAAAAAATTCATATGTTTCCTATTGTAATACAGGAAAATGATTTTACCAACGACAATAATTAGTGGACCCTATCCTTGGACTACTTACTGTTGACCGAGAAAATGTTGTGCATATTAATACTATTTTTTTGGTCCAAAGTGTTGAAAAACAGTTTTAAGACATTTCAATTATTTAAATATTAGCATTTTTTAAAATACATCACTGTTTAATTTTTCATTTCAGCGAGTCTATGCAAACAGTAACAGTAAAACGTAACTGTTTATTTATAAAATCAGCTACAACACTTACGTGCTTAGTGCTAAAACCTATCCTTTTTTTAAGCTAAGCAAGGCTCTATATCATGTTTTAAGATTATGCAAACCTTCTAGGTTGTTATCTAAAACTAAATCCTTGGACTGTAGTCTTTTTAATTCAAACGTACACTTGTCACCAAAAAATGATTTTAACAACATTATTCTGTAACCTAATTAAGAAAATGGGACTTGTGTGAATTATAGGTTTTCAAACAGAATAAAATGATTATCTGCTTCTAATACGAAATTCTTGAAAAAATAAAGCATGATGTAACATTAACTCTTGAAAGTTTTAATTTCAGTGCAAAGTGGAGGTGTGGGATCTGGAAACAGTTCTGGCAAGACAAAAAAAATTGCAATAGCTGCTGGGATTACAATTGGTATAGCTCTTGTGCTATTTGGAGTAACCCTTTGCTTCTTATCAAAGAGAAGAAAGTATCAACGTTCAATCTATCAACGTTCAATCCGAACTAAGTCTGGAAACAAAGGTACGTCCTGGAGATAGAAATCTGTCATAATTAATAGGAACTATCCGAAATGGCTCATTCATATCACTTGTTAATGATTGGGTCTATTTATGTTATCACTATGACCGAAATTGCTCATTCATGCCACTTACCGTTAACAACTCAAATGATTGGTTTTGAAATACTATAAAATACAAAAATAATACAGAAAAGAGTCTGATTTGCGACTATACTCTTCAAAAAAGGTTATATTTGCCCTTTGTTATACATTTTTGACATATTTACTCTTACCATCCAACTTTAAGCACATATTTACTTGAATCGTTAATTTGCCTTGTCCCCACCTTTATTATCATGGAGCTTACATAGATATTATTTTCTCTCAATTTAAATTTAGTCACAATTAAATCCGACCCACTTTGCAAAAGAAACCCGTCCCAAAGATTTCCAAAGACCCAAACCCCCGTAATCAATTGAAATTATGCTAAAAATTGATGAAAAAAGAATTCTGATCAGGTGGGACTGAAATCCAGTGGCCATTTTTTGAGTAAAATTTGAAGGTTAGAATCTTTGTTGGATCTTAAAACAGATATGATTTGAGGGTGTGTATGCTCTCCAAATCCAATCGAATTTTTCCCATTGAATTCTTCGATCTCAGGACATGGTGGATAATATTGAGCCTGAAAATGGCAGATTTTGTTAAGACCACCATTGTTGGAATGTCTATAGCATAATTTCAATTGATTACCCTGGTTTGACCTTTTTGGAAATCTTTGAGATGTGTTTATTTTGCAAAGTGGGTTGGTTTTAATGGTGGGTTGAATTTAATTGTGATTGGATTTAAATTGGGAAAAATAATATTCACGTAGGATGATTAAGGCGGGGACAAGGGAAATAAACGTTTAGGGGTAAATATGTGCTCAAAGTTGGATGGTAAGGGCAAATATATCAAAAAAGTATAACGAAGGGCAAAATATAACTTTTTTTTTAAAGAGTATTATGGGCAAATCTGACCCTTTTCTGTATTATTTTTGTATTTCCTAGTATTTTAAAACCAGCTATTTGATTTGTTAATGGTAAGTGGCATGAATGAGCCATTTCGGTCACGGCGAGGGCATAAATAGACCCAACTATTAACGAGTGGCATGGATGAGACATTTCGAATAGTTCGATGACATATTGAAACTTTTTCCCTAATTAATAAGATTGTTCTAATATGAAATGCTTCATTTTTTAATGAATGTTTCAATTATTTCAAACCAGGAACTAGCGAACGAAGTCAAGAACTTCTAATGAATGCAGCTATTATTCCAAGTAAAAGAGAATTTTCCGGTGAAACTTCAACGGAGGAGTTTGAATTGCCATTATTTGATTTTGGCACCCTAGCTATGGCTACAGACAATTTTTCTGATGCTACTAAGTTAGGACAAGGTGGTTTTGGTTGTGTTTACAAGGTAAAAATCTCAGTTATATGTACACCATGTTGGCATATCAAAGGATAAAAATGATCGACGAACTCAATAAAATAATCTTTTGATCAGGCAATGCTGGTTGAAGGTCAAGAAGTAGCAGTCAAAAGGCTCTCAAAGAACTCTGGCCAAGGAGTCGAGGAATTTAAGAACGAGCTAAGATTGATTGCCAGGCTACAGCACAGAAATCTAGTCCGGCTGCTTGGTTGCTGTGTCGATATGGAAGAGAAGATGCTAATCTACGAATACCTGGAAAATAAAAGTTTAGATTCAATTTTGTTCAGTAAGTCTTTTTTGTTATATCGTCTTCGTGAGAGTAATGATTCACATCATTCCTTGCTTATGTAATTGGTAACTCACATTCAAATATGCTCCTCAGATAAACAAAAAAGCTCGCTGCTCAACTGGCAAAGGCGGTTCAATATTATTTGCGGGATTGCTCGGGGGCTTCTATACCTTCACCAAGATTCAAGATTTAGGATCATCCATAGAGACCTTAAAGCAAGCAATATTCTCCTTGATAAAGATTTGACCCCGAAAATATCAGATTTTGGCATGGCAAGAATTTTTGGCGGGGATGAGACCGAAGGAAATACAAAGAGAGTCGTTGGAACCTAGTAAGCACACAACATAATTTCTTCACATCATTCATACAACCTTTATATTTGTTTCTAAATCCGTTTCTTTTGATGCAGCGGTTATATGTCTCCAGAATATGCAATGGATGGCCTCTTCTCTGTTAAATCTGATGTGTTCAGCTTTGGGGTTTTGGTGTTAGAAATAGTAACCGGGAAGAAGAACAGGGGATTCTATTATCAAAATAACCAACTCAACCTTCTTGGACATGTAAGTTAACCAATCATATGTTAGCTTCATTATTGGCATCACATTCGTCATTGCTGATAAAGAAAGTAATTGATTCTGCAGGCATGGAGACTATGGAAAGAAGGGAAGGGCTCAGAGCTACTGGATCCATCTGTTGCAGAATCGTTTTCTCCATCTGAAGTAATGAGGTGCATACAGGTTGGACTATTGTGTGTCCAGGAGCAAGCAGATGACAGACCAAAAATGGATACTGTGGTTTTGATGTTAGGCAGCGAAAGCACATCACTACCTCAGCCTAAAAACCCGGGATTTTGTCTCGGAAGAAGACCTGTTGATTCTGATTCATATTCAACTAATTATGAAGAAACTTGCACTGTCAATGAAGTTACAGTTACCATGATAGATGGCCGGTAGTTGATGGTATCGCCCTCAAAAAAGTGTATATTACTACAAGAGGTTCACAATTTTCTCTTGTATACTCTCTCTCTTTTTGTTTTTGGGTAAGTTTTGTGAAAGCTAAAGAGTATAATTAGGTTTTCTTTCTTATTACATTACATACAGTTGTGAGTTCCAAAAATATCTCTTTTTGCATCCAATGTAACAGTTCAATGATTCCTTTTCCGTACCCTTGAAACTCATTGTAAATTACGGTGCCATCATTGATGTGATTCAGGTTAACTAGTTGTGCATTCATCTTCTTTGTAAGTTTTATCTCCCTGCTATTACATCCCTCATGATGTGTATATATATGTCTTGTTATTTGAGAAGATGACAATGGCTCCTTGCTGATATATACTTCTTGACCAAAAAATGTCAGAGCCAATACTCTACTTGAGGTTCTTCCTTCCACACGGTTGTTATAAATATAGCAATATTTCCTTCAAGACTTACCGCATAATAACATTGTGATGATTTCTTCCAGCAAGTGCGAACCTCGAATATAAGAAAAAGACTTCAAGAAGTAACACAACCCAAAAGGCCAGTTGAGGACGGCATGATGATCTAATGAAGCAAATCTGATCTTTCTGATACTCATAGAGTTGTCTAATGCCAATTCCGATATTTGCAAACTATACCTCTTTCTTTATCATTCATGTATTGTATAATATTGGTTCCCCTATCTCAATAAATATAAGCAGACACCTTAGCACACGCTCAAAACATCATGGTCAGACTATAATATCCTCCAGCAGAAAATCTGAATTGGGTTCTTTAGTTTTACAAATTCTGGTTCCCATTAGCCGGGAGTATGGTACTTCGGTAACCCCCTACATTTGTGGGGGTGGATGACAGAAACAACCCAACGCGGATTTGTCTGGTCACCTAAGTATTACTCGCAAAACTCAGGACGTCCCCAAGGTGGTGACCTAGCAGTCAAAGAGTTGAAGTAACAAACTTAGGAATCAAGGTTCGAATTCCGATGGAGGTGAGCCTTGGTGCCCGAAGTTACCCGATACCTATACTAGTGGAAGATAGCAGACATCCAGTGGATTAGTTGAGGTGCGTGCAAATTAGCTCGGACACTGCCGTTTTAAAACAAAATGATAAAAATCAGGAGGGATCAGATAAAATTTGCAGCTGTCGCAATCAGGAAATCTTGTACCAAGAGATGAAAGAAAGAAACAAGGGAAAATTATGTTTGGAAACGCTCCAGTATATCTGATAATTTACTGACTCACGTGAAGCAAGGATGAAAGTTAAAGTCCCAAAATGAACAGGTACGTGAAGTCTCAGAAAGGTAATGAAGACCCATCAGATGTGAATTTCCTACAGCTTGTATCCACCTGAAACTATTCATTACTGCTACTTTAAAGTTTCATATTAGGTTAAACTTAATAACAAAAATGTCCGAGATGTTTTCATTTTATTGTTGAGATCTTATTTCTATATTTGCTTGGCCTGTTGGCATAGCTAGATTCTAGTGAAAAGGTCAGTTGGAGCTTATTATCGTATGCTCATTGTTGGCAGATGTCTATACTGTTTTTAATGGTTCTCTTGACTGGACTATGCGGGTTCATATGTAAGGAGAAGAAAAAGCAGAATCTAATTCAAGTATGAATACAGGGACTGTAATCTTTTCAACCTTCCCTACTAACCTTAACATTTGGACTTTCTTCTCTAATAGATCAAGCCTTTGCTTACGAGAATGCTAGAAATTTGCCAAGTTATTTTACTGATTTCGACTGATATTTTCAGTCCAACACGAAAAGGTTGGAAGAGAAATATCCTCAAGAACAGAGTGCCAGGACATGGTATTGCCTATTATTGATCTGCCAATCCTTTTTGCTGCTACTAATAAGTTCTCTACAGAAGACAAAATTCTGCAATGTGGTTTTGGACTTTGTTAATAAGGTATTTTCATGAAAGGTCCTTTAAATTACAATCAAAAGACTTCATAAAACAGTTGTAAAAACAAAAGAAGGTAACTCATTGTCATATGATGAATCTTGGGTTGTTGATTGAAAGGCAAGAGGGAATGCTGGTCTATGAATACTCCCACAAAGCCTTCAGACAATTTCAAATTCTCTTAGGACCGAGACTCGTAGTTTATAGATTTTGAGAGAGAAGTAATTTGCGGAAAGCGACGTTTCACTTAATGCAATTTTCTTAATTTGCAGATGAAGTAGAATGTAACTTTTCCTGATATGGGAAACATTTCTACGTTTTTTTGGAGATTGGATGCGGGCTTCTTAACATCATAAAGACTCGAGTTGAAACCGAGGATTTTAGGACAAGCAATATTATACTAAATAGTGAGACAAAACCGTAATTTAAGATTTGGCATGTCTAGTACTTTTGGGAACAAATAGAAAGAGCAGGAGACAATGAGAGTCATCGTGAGATAGTTACTTCTTTTCCCTTTCTCTTGTGCTTTTTCTTCAGTATCAACGTATAATCTAGTGTCTGTTGTCATGCAGAGGTTATATGTCCCCTTGATTTCAAATTTGGACATTTTCCGGTCCGAGTTTAGCCTTGGTGTCATAGTATTGGAGATAATAACTGGACAGACGAATGCAGTTTCATCACCGAACATTACACAACCTTACAGCACATGTAAGTAGACAATATGATGCCGTTAACTTCCTTTTTTCTGGTTTTACTTATTTTATTTAAATTGAATTTCTTTCGGTCAAAGAAACTTGAGAAGGAAGTCAGTTATGCTTTCAGCAGTGCGGAGAGGATAACACAAGTAATAAGGCTTCAACCTTGAAGATATATTCAACATCCACTTATCTGGATTTCTGTACAGATAATGAAATTATTACAATTATCTATAAAACCATTTCTGTGTCGCTGACTGGGGTCTCTCCTGTTCTGGGGAATCCATAGAAAGCAAAATAATACCATAAAGTGACAGTTTCAGCTATTGCTGTCCTATGGAGGCTAAGATGATTAGATCCTGACATAGTTTATACTAAATTTGAAATATAACAGATTTCTTAAACACAGTAGTTCAGTAAGGAAATATTTCGTTTTAGTTAAAACTTAAAAGGTCACCCTTCATTTGATCCTACATCATGCTAAGCAACAATTATTACCATTCTCAGATTGCCTGCTTAGGTAGTCTAATAATGTTTAGAATTCGACTAATGAAGCTTTTGTGAAGAAGTGTTATCCATTATAAAGGGCGTTATCATCCTAGAATGAGAAGGACGTTATCGTCCTAATAGGACATGCAAAAATCCATGCTTCATGTTGAAATTAGTTTTATTTACTTAAAATTTTTGTCGAGGTCAATATAACAAACATAGATTGAGAACTGGTTTAGTCGCAATTATTGCAACTTATTTCCTTCATTTATTACTTTTTTGACATTTTTTTAAGATTATGCATGATCTGCCTAAACAGATAAATAATTAGATTACGTTTGACCCAAAAAAAAATTAGATTACGTCCTTTTGCAAGGCAAACACTCATAATTACATAGGACAAAACCAGTGGTGTCAGTTACGTTTCTTGTTAACTTTTCCTAGAGGGGAAGGAATGACTTTGGCCTATTTGAAGTATGCAATAAAGACAAGGTTATCTCTCAAATAATTTTTCAAACCAAGACTTCACTAAAGATTTCAGAAATCTATGCTTTCTCAGAAGAGGTTCCTATTTGAAGATGTGTCTGGAGTAAATTGAACAAGCTAGCTATTGAACTCTTTTCTTTTAGTGGAAAATTTTATGTATGTTTAGAGGTAACAAATTTTGAAGCATGACGGATACTCCGGTGTTCTCTAACCAAGACTTCAGAAGCATACTCCGTGAATATAGAGCCGAGTAATAGACAGTCGTCTGAATATGGTATTTAAAATGGAGTGTGGATTTTCACATATTAATTAACTAGGTAGAGATTTTTCTTTTCCTAGAGGATCCGGAGAAGATTTTGGCATCTGAAGTGCATTAATGACAGAGTTATCTCTCAAACCAACGTTTTACTTAAGAGTTCAGGAGCCAGTGATGAAACTATGTTTTCTCATAAACTGAACCAGATGATATAACTCATCTTTTTTAGTGGAATAAAAGCCTTTGATTTAGCTTAGCTTGAATAAAAATCTTTGATTTCCTTAGCTCTCTCCTGTCTCGGCAAGAAAGCAATGGCTGCGATGCTTTATTGGCTATTCACTATTTGTCATCTGCTTATCTCCACAACCTCATATGCAAGTTGTGTTGCTTCTACTGATACTTTGTTCCCAAATCAATTCCTTTGGGACGGCCAGACTTTAGTTTCGTCCAACCAAAGATTTGAAATGGGATTTTTTAGTCCATTTTTTGGATACAGGTACCTGGGATTGTGGTACAAGAATTTGGGGCCAAATGTAGTATGGGTTGGCAATAGATTCAATCCACTTGGAATTGGTGCGAGGCTTGTAATCGATAAAACGGGATGCATTTTTCTCCAAGATTTTTTTAAAACCGTACGTATTTTTAAGCCAAACCAGAATGTTCCCAGGCCAGTTCTGCAGCTCCTGGATTCAGGTAATCTTGTGTTTGGAGATTCTAGCAATCTGACAGCTGGAGAGTACCTGTGGCAAAGCTTCGATTACCCAGTTGATACATTGTTACCAGGAATGAAGGTCGGTTGGGACCAGAAAACTGGTATTAACCGAACCATAATTTCAGGTGATTATTTGTTCAAGTTAGAGTCAGGTGACTCGGGTCAGTCACCCCAACTTGTTCTTGTGACAAAACAGCAAACAGTTTCAAGGTGGGGTCCTTGGGATGGACAAAAATTCAGTGGCAGTGATGCCCTCATGGACAACGACAACTTCAGACCAATATTTAACTCCACCACTGATGCGTGTTATTTCACATTCGAAGCCAAGGATGACTCGACATTGAAACTGTCACTGAATCCAGATGGTAAGATACAGTTCCTCAGATGGAATAATGCTACCATGGTCTGGGCTGTAGTGGGGATACTGAATAAGGACATATGTGACCAGTATAGGACTTGTGGGCCTAATGGGGTTTGTATTGTTGAAGATCCACCCTGCTTGTGTCCTGATGGTTTCATAGCAGCATCACCAGGTGACTGGGACAAGATGGATTTTACCAAAGGATGTAGGAGAATCATCCCACTTAACTATACTGACAAAGACGTGTTTGTGAAGAATCGTGGACTGAAGTTGCCTGATAATGCAACTTACTGGGGAATGTTGTCCCCCGAGGAGTGTGGAGAGAAGTGCTTGAATGAAAGATCATGTATGGCTTATACTAACATCAATATTAACGAAAACAGCAGCAAGTGTCTCGTTTGGTTGGCTGATTTACTTGATATGAGACGTCCACAGAAATCTGGGAACGACATTTTTATACGGATGGCGCACGGTAAACTAGGTAAAAATGATTGACAAGTTCTATGATTTCTTACTCTGTGACATGATAACTGAGTCGATGCCTTAACTATTTTTAGTATGGTGCAAAATGGTGTGTGCATGAAGGACGTTTGAAGGTGAAATAGTTAATTGTTGTGAAGTAATTATTGGTGCATAAACGTTAATTACTAGAATTCCTATATTAGTACTTGATTAAGTGGTTCATGCACATTTGTCATTTTTAAAAAAATGCTTTTTATCCATAACTTGCTTCTTATATGAGTCACTCATCCCTTAACTCTATCAGAGGTAAATGGTTTTATTTTCAATCTAACCTTTCAAGATGCATATGCATCACCATGATTTTTAAATATTAGATGTGTTTGGAGCAGTTTTAAATGTTGTCACATAGATGCCATACAATCTAGCAAAAGATAAAACCAACCTGCATGCAGCTAGTCGTTCTGATTACAAAATCTCTAAGTTGTATTCACAGAATAAGCAATAACCAGTAGGAATCCCTTTCAAGTTTATCACTTAAATGGCCAAAGCTGAAGCCTGATTTTATAAGCAAGAAATAACTAACACTTCTGACTTTCTTATGAACAGAAGCACCTGTTTCCCATGGGAGAGGGAAAACGAAAAGGAAATGGGAATGGATAGTATTGGTTTCTTTAATTTCAGTTGCGGCACTGCTTATCTTGTCTACATATAAGGTTCTATGTCAAGCAATGAGGACAGAGGTGCTAGGTAAAAAGACTCACCTTTTGCTGCTTTTATATTATTTTTTATAGTTCTACATTACAGGCCAAGCTTAGTTTCACTCAAACACTATCCTTGAGCAAAAACTCCTTTGGCTCTTCATGTTTAACTCTTAAGACAGCAAGTGTGAACAGAGACATTGTACAAAATGCATCTTGTTCTGCCAATACCTTTTAGTCTGCAATGAAAAAAAGTTATTTATACCCCCAAGATGTTAATTGGAGTAGTTCCTTTTGCATTAGCGAAAAGACAGAGGCGAATCCAGGATTTCAAAAGGATGGGTTCACCATTAGTTATGAATTTTTTTTTTAATTCTTTTGTCTTTGGTTCATTGCAGCTTAGCGCCTATGTGGTTTTTTGATTTACTTTGCCTTTTGGGACTTGGGTAATTAGAAATAAAGAATTTCTTTTTTAGAGGTAATATAAAATAGAAACACGAATTTTACTTTTGGGTACTTAGAATTATAGAAGAAAAATGATTTAGAATAATATAAAAAGGAAAGTTAAAAGGCTGCTTTAATAAATAGAAACACGGTTTTTACTTTTGGGTACTTAGAATTATAGAAGAAAAATGATTTAGAATAATATAAAAAGGAAAGTTAAAAGGCTGCTTTAATAAATAGAAACACGATTTTTACCCAAAGCATAGAAACGTACAGCAGCTCAGGTTCAATCCCGAGACCTTGAGGTAATAAACACAACCCCTAACCAGTGCTCCACGCGTCCTGGTTTGATCATGTGTTCCTTCAGGTAATATTAAATATATTTTCAGAATTATACACATAATATATCGAGTTTAGTCGAGTGACCATGTGTTCACGTGACCCAAAATTAATGCATAAATTCACCACTGCGAACAGATGACCCTGTAAGCTAGCTAGTGTGCTACTTCTATTAAGGTGTTGTTCACTTCCATTATTGTCTAATTAATTTATTTTCTCAAAAGAGTATCTTCATATGAACAGATGAACCAGAGATCAATCAGCCGGGAAATTCTCCAGGAGCTTTGCTGCAGGGCACGGATGTCATTGCATATGATTCCAGTGCTCTAGCTGCAGCCACTAACAATTTCTCGCTGGCTAATAAGATAGGGCATGGTGGCTTTGGCAATGTCTATAAGGTTATTATTTCTTTTCAGCAAGCATGAACATGCATATTTACAGTAACTCATATAACTGAATGAATACCCAAATGACGTACATACTTTATCTGTAGGGGCTACTAGAGACTGGAATAGAAATAGCAGTGAAGAAGCAGGATGTGACTTCACGTCAAGGAGTTAAAGAATTTGAAAATGAAGTCAACTTAATAGCAAAGCTTCAGCATCGTAACCTAACCAAGTTGTTGGGATACTGCATTCATGGAGTAGAAAAATTTCTTGTCTATGAGTTTATGGCAAATAATAGCCTAGACAAGGTCATATTTGGTATGACATCTTAAATAACAATTTTGTTTTACATTTGTCTGTATTATTTTGGTACTGGAAAAAAACACAAAGGAAAGAAATGTTTGGGACTATCCGAGTTAAATGGAGTATGTTTGGTGTATCATGTCCAGATCCTGCAAGAAGGGTTACAGTAACATGGCCAACACGCTTTAACATTATAAAAGGAATCGCAAAAGGATTAGTTTACTTGCATCACGACTCGAGGTTGACAATACTCCACCGGGACTTAAAAGCCAGCAATGTCTTGCTAGACAGAGAGATGATGCCCAAAATATCTGACTTTGGGTTGGCAAGGGTATTCAATGATGATGTTGAAGAAAAGACTCAGCATGTAGTTGGAACGCGGTAAGTAGTACCATTGATACTACATTTTTATGTATATTTTAGAAATTTTTACAGATAGTTTTATGTTGTGGCTGCAGTGGTTATATGTCTCCTGAATATATAGAAAATGGACATTATTCAACAAAATCAGATGTGTTTAGTTTTGGAATCTTGGTATTGGAGATTGTGAGTGGCCAAAGGAATTGGGGTTATCGGCACCCAATCTATGATGTTGGCCTAGTAGGCTATGTAAGTTTATCAATATTTAGTTGTGGTTACTACTTCACTTTCTTTGTTAACATTGTGCCAAAACATTGTACATGTATGATATTTTGATGGTCAGGCTTGGACAATTTGGAATGATGGGAAGGCCATAGAACTACTGGATCCAGTGATTGAAAAACCAGGTGATTTGAATGAAGTTTTAGCATGCATTCATGTTGGCCTCTTGTGTTGTGAACGGCGTGCCCAAGACAGACCTTCAATGATTCAGGTGGTTTCCTTACTCGAGGAGAATGAAATGTCAAGGTTGAATTTTGTGCCCCTCGATCCTTACTTCTTGAAGGAGTTGAGTCACAGTGGCAGGAGTCGCGACAGTGTGAATGGTTTCACTATTACTGAATCTACCGCAAGATAATGATAATGACCTAATCTCAAGAGACAAATATACAGAGAACAAACTCAGTCTTACTAGTATAATTTGAAACTATGAACACGGCATTACTACTGGCAAACAACCGAAGAGGCTTAAGCCGAGCTTCCTATTTTCGGATCTTGCTAGTGGGAATTCCAGGGCTATTACTGTTGCTAGGAAAAGGATCATTTATCATCCTTTATAAAAGTACTAATGACCTTTTCTAACTTGGAAATTATGTTATCTTGTTTAATTTTCTGTTGCTTCATGCAATACAAGACATTAGAGTTTTTCTATATATACTTATCTTTTGAAACTACACTAGAATGTGTATACATGCCAAAATATAGCCTGACACATGGCAAAGTAGTATTGGAATACTTGGCAGGAGAAGATGTAACGACATGAGTTGACTCATTTAATTGGGATGAAGAACTCCGGTGGTGACCGGAGCTAATCTATCATAAGCAGTGGCACCGGTCATTAATGAAAGAGTAACATTGCATGACCAGCTGTGTATGGAGCAGACGTTACAATTTACCATTAAACCATATTTATTAGCCTTTATTGCTATTAATCAGAATGTAATCATAGCCTAAGAAGAGGGTCATTTGTACTATAAAAAGAAGATGAAGAGTCCTGAAAAAGGATAATCGAATACAACAGTCTATACTTTCCTCTTCCAAGCTCTAGCTACAAAAATTTACCTTCTTTAGTTGTTCTTTTTGCTCCAAAATACTGTTGTAGCTTTAATATCGTCCCACTGGACAAAGCTCATCCTTATCAAAGGATTTTACTCTGAGGATAAATCAAGCCCAGGCATAATCATTCGATTATTATTTATTTCAGTCATTTTATTTGCTTAATATAACATCCATTCCAGTTAAATATTTTTTTATGAGATTACAAAACAAATCACGTATCCTTTAAACCTCTAAATAAATTTAATTGTTCCCTCTATTTTTAGGTTAAATTGTTTGGCGCCCATCGTGGGGCTAAGGATAATTTTGATATTGTATTGTTGCTCTAACCTTTAAACTTACAATACTTATTTTTTTGTCACCAGACAAGTCTTGAAAAATGACGAATACTGGAAATCAAGCCGATGGGATGTTGAACGCTGCAAACACTCAAGGAAGGACTCAAAACATAGAAGTCGATTTGACCAGGAACGGGCAGATGTAAGAGTCACCTCGTGGGTCCAAACACACTGGTGATGAATTCATTCCAAATGATGATCATGAAGAAGAGGTGGGTGAAAAAGAAGATCCGGTAATGGTTAAAATATTGGAGTTATTAGAAAAGCAACAGAAAGACATTGCGGATTTACAGGCAGGAAGAAATAATGTTGGAGGCAATCAACCCAATACGGATGCATTCAACCCAATACGGATGCATAGCGAGAAGAATACATTTGTGCAGCTCGTGGCAATGGGGGAGCACCCGAAGTAATACAGTATCTGGAAGCTCTTTCCAACCGGCTAGAGAAAAATGAGAAATCAAACAAATAAAGTAACACAGTAATACACACTGAAGGATAATGATCTACGCGGTACCAAAATAAAAATAATACTACTAAGAAAGAGAAGAAGAAGAGATGAAAAGGCTAGCCCCCCCATCACTCACATACTCAACGCGACGAAACTCAACTACCTACTAACCTTCAATCCTAATCCTCCACCTCCAAATCTTCCTATCTAAGGTCATGTCCTCCGTTAACTGAAGCTACGCGATGTCCTGTCTAATCACCTTCCTCCAGTTCTTCTTCGGCCTACCTTTACCTCTCCTAATGCGACCGCCAATCGCTCACACCTCCTAACTAGTGCATCCTCATGCCTCCTCTTCACATGCCTGAACTATCTCAGTCTCGCTTCTCTCATCTTGTCCCCCACGGACGCCACCCCGACCTGGTCCCATATATCTTCATTCCTAATCATATCCCTCATAGTATGACCACATAAATTCACTTTGGTCATTTAAAATTGACGATGATTCATGTGGGTTCTTCATCTCCCTCTCTATTTTCCCAAAATGACAGGAAATAAGAGAACCAAGTAAGAAATCCATTTAAAACTCAAAATTAAATTTCAGGATGGTATGTTTCTCCACTTAAGTCAAGCCTACTATAGTAACTGTTGGAAATAATAATTCAAAATTGTAGGAAATCAAAGTCGATTAGGATTTCATATTTTAATTCATGTCGAGTTAGGATTTATAGTAAAATTAATTTAGGAATAGGGTTTGAGCAGCAAATCTCTTCATATAATTGTCTCCTGGGGTTTCCCCTATGACATAAAGCACTAGTCCATATTTCAATTTCCTTATGGGCTGCAGCTTGCTCCAGTTGTACTTTTACTACTCCATCAACAATCACATGAGGAATATAAGAAAGAGTCATAGCATTTTCAACACAACGATTACCAGAAAACAGGTTAGTCCAAGGCCTAGCAGTGTTCTCCGCTTCATGCTTAGTAGTTCCAAGCTCTTGTATCTGCTCAGTTGGATTTTCCGGCGCTATTATCAGCGGCAACGGCGGAGTTACTGGTTGGGCACTCGTCAAATTCAAGGATCTCACCACACCAGAGGAGCTCCCCAATTCTGCTCGCCTACGCTTGAACCCTAATTTCCAGCAGCTCCGTCGGTTGAATAGGGGTTTTATTAGTTCTAGTTCGGGTCGCTGATTCAACTTTTGATTTTCCCGTTATTGATGTATGTACTGTGACAGGTTTCTTACGCGGTCCTCTTCCTTTGGCCATGGCCACCACCTCCAATCTATTTTTCACCCGCATGAAATATGGATGGGTTGAATTTTCTTATTTTTTGTTTAACCCATTTTCCACCCCACAAATTTGTCCTAAGTACCCATTTGTCAGTATTAGCTGTGGCCAGTGGTCAAGCTAGAATTTTCATTAAGGGGGTTCAAAAATATAAAAGCGTATACAAATGAAGAAGTCCATGGGGTTCAACATCTATTATATATTTTATATAAAGTATAATTTTAACCTTCTATATGCATGATAATTTTTTTACTGAAGGGGGTTGGGGTAAACCCCTTAGCCACCACCTGGTTCCGCCCCTGATTGAGCCCAATTTTTTTATTTTTTTTTAATAGCTAGTAAGATTTTATTTTAAAAAACTCCAATTTTATTAACTGATTAATACTCCCTCTATCTCAAAGAGAATTATTCGGTTTAATATACAAGTTATATATCGATCAACACGTCTAATTTTTAGTATGAATTCAGCTATTGATTGTACTTTTTAAGGGAAAAGGTTCAGATTTGACTCTGAACAATGCGACTTAGTCTACATTTTACCTTTAATAATATAATTGTTGAGTGTGTGAATAAAGTCCCACATTGGTAGCTGGAAAGATTGAGGAGCTAGATAAAAGGTCTATGATCTCTTAGTGGGGTGAGCTCTTTTGAAGAAAATTGTGTAGGCTTGCCCCAAAGCGGACAATATCACACAGTATTAAGAGCGGGACGAGGATGATGAAGGTAGATAATGGCAAGGTACTCAATTTACTTCCCTTTTCGATCTTAGAGGCACCACATACAAAAGGGAAACTAGTTGCGGAATTTAGTTGCCATAAATACTCAGATGATGTGGGTGACACACAGTGAATCTCGGAAATTGATAGGTGGATTGTGGTATAACGAGCTACATAGAACTCAGTTCAAGGGGAAGGCCCGTTGATCGTGGTGATCGGTCACATAAAACTTAGTTCGAGGGGGGAGATTGTTGGGTGTGCGAACAAAGTCTCACATTGGTAGCCGGAAATATTGGGAAACTACATATAAGGTGTAGCGTGTCGGATCTCTTAATATGTGATGCCTTCTGAGGAAAACTGTGTGGGTTTGACCCAACGCTATCTTTGAACTGATTTAATTAGCCCAACAAGAACTATATGAAAAGCTCTATAAATAACTACTGTATTACTATATTTATGGTTAATAAAATTTTAAAATGTTCGAAAAACTTCATTCAACAACATTTGATTGTTCAAGTAGGTATATAGATTTTTATTTGGGGTCTACTTCATTAATGTTCTTATGTGGTCCAATTGATTAAGTGATGTCGATGTTGGAAAGGAGAACTCAATGCTACACCTACCTAAGCGACCAGGTTTTCACTTAGAAAGATCAGTTTTTGATACAAATTAACTATATGAACTTAAAAACTAGCTCTTTCAATAAATATATATCTATATATTATTAAAAAGAGGATAGTTTGCCCTAGGATTGTGACAAGTGACAGCATAGAATTATGACAAGTGGTAGATTTAGAACAAATTAGTTAATGATTAGTTACTATTAGTTATTGTTTTTTGCATTTAAAAATAATTAAATATCTGTTTTTTAAAAGGAAACATGTACATCTATATATTGGATTTAATTTAATTAAAAGATAATGAATTTAGACTAGAACATAAATTATCTGAAATTGTTTTGAAAAGTAAACACATTTTTTTATGAACAAGATTTATTATCCTATTTTATCTTTACAATTACTTTTATTTTTTTATCTTTAAAAAAGAAAAAGAAAAAGAAAAACAGCAAAGCTCAGAAAATAAAAATGATAAAAAAAAAAAAAAAAAAAAAAAAAACTAAGTAAAAACTAGCCCAAGTGCTCGTCACTTGCCCATTTACCCAACTCACAAACACACACATGCACGGTTAAAACTTCTAAAAGTTTCAAATAATTAAACACGTTTTTTTTAAAATCTTTTTTATTGCAATTTTATTTTCAGAAAAATATAAACAATAAAAAAAAAAAGTTTTTTGGGCTCCTGCTTTGTAGCAAGTAAAACACAAGTGGCAAATTTATCAGTAATATATCCGCAATTTTTAAAGTTACTGTGATTAAGCAGTTATCTTTTGAATTGTGACTAAGATGATGGGTTACTGGATACTATATACACGCTTTGAGAGATTTGTCAACATAGTCGTAGAAGGTATGCAGTTACAATTCTTCTTTTCTCAACTTAATTTACACGATTTGTTTCAAAACCGAGCATCATATTCATAATAACCAAGGTTCTAAGCTCCTTTTACTTTTTTTTTTTTTAATTGAATTTGAATTACTAAATCCATATCTAATTGAGATTTTTGAACTTGAAACTGATTATAACTTCTTCATACGGTTTATTGCTTTAACACCCACATTTTTGGGCTCCTTCCGTGGATAAATTTTGAATTTTGAGTTAAACATAAAAAAAATTTTAAAAAAAAAAACTTAAATTAAGAATGAAATATAAGTCATATCTACAAAAAGGACGTAGTTTTTGGTTCATAAGAGGGAAATTATATAACCAGATTTTTTCGGAAATAATTGCCAAAGATTAGGAGTTAGGACAAAAAACTACCAGATCTTTTACATTACTTTTTAAAAATTAATGAGAAAAAAAGGACAGAAATCAGAAAAAAGACAACTAATCCTAACCCCCATGAACCCCACGTCCAACTCCCACTTACCCATTTCCCCCCTTAATCTGCGCCATGCACACCGTATATATTGATAAAAAGACATGACGCTTAGGCTTCTCCGAATTGTTAATTTGATAGTGCAGATGAGCGGTGAAGGTTATACCTCATAAATCATACTTATTTCCAATTTTCTCAATGTCTTAGAGTTGCTTGATTGCCTACAATGCTATTACTTCTTGGTATCATTTTTGAAAAAGTGATCGTGATATGTTGATTATTTTTTAATTTTTTAACATACATGAAATTATGTATGGCTTTCTAAATGATAGCCTATTCTCTAAGGATTTGTTGAATTGTCTATATTTAGATGCTATTTAGCATGTTTCTTCGTATAATGTGGACGATCATTAATTAATTTGTGTAGTTCTGATTATTTTTTTTAGCGTACAGAAAGTTAACTCTATTAATTAGTTGTTCTGATCATCTTTCTATATATGCATGGTTGTAGTCTTAGGATAAGAAAAACTCGGTATATATGATCATATAACCCTTTACTTTGAAAAGGTTATTCTTGAGCAAGTCTACAATGATATCTTATTAGTTCATGCAGAGGAATGAGTTTTTTTATGTACTTTCGGAGAAAATATTTTTCCTTCAGGGGCGGACCCACGTGATATCCAGTGGAGTCAATTGAACCCACTTCGTTGGGAAATTATATGTTGGATTAATTAAGAAATGAACCTAATAGCTTCATCGATGGGGTTGCCAAAAAAAAAAAAAAAATTGAAAACCATTCTAGAAGATGCACAATAAGCCTGTATTTCTTAATCTTTTAAGTGGTGCCATATTTACTGCATCTCTTTATGTTAAATAGACTATACAGAAAGGAAGGTCTAGAAACACTAAATGGGATTTTTGTTTTTGGCAGATTGGAGGGGCAACCTTTATCCTTATGCCATATACGACGATTTTGGGGAGCCAAAACACTATAAAGGTTACGCTTTATGTCTATTTTTGAAAAAAATTACGCCACGTAGCCCATATTGTGAGTTTGTTATCCAATTTAACCCATATTTGTGTATAAACATCTTTTATACACTATTACACACTTTATACAAAGTTGATACATTATGCATAATGCTTTCCCCTCAGGTATAATGTTATATATTGGGCTATGTGGCGTAATAATTTATGTTGGGTTGTATATTTTTGAAAAATCCCTATTTGATTTATAACAAAGCCAAAAATCTATGATTTATTTGATTTATCTATTAATAATTGATTTAATAATTAGATACTGAAATATAATCTTGTAGGGCAATCAAATATTAGAAAAGAGAATTTGAAAATTTAAACTTGAAGTAGAAGCATTTCTACACTAATTGTGCCTAGCAGTATTTAATATGGATATTTACTCTTTATTTCCTATAACGCCTCTATGAAAATGTTGTTATGAGAACTGTAGATATACCATATCATCTTTTGTGATTGCATTTTTGGACCTTTTAACATTTAATAATTTATACAATGTGCAGGTTGATGAGTTATCAATTAAAAGAGAGAAAGTAATTGTATCTAACAGCCAAATAGAGCCAGTGTGAATGGATTATTGCAGCTTGACCTCATTTGCACGATCAAGGAAATAAGCATGTGTTTAGAGGCTAAAATTTGAAACAATTTACCAACTATTTTTTAAGATCATTGGCAATCTCAAATTTATTAGGGGGAAGTTAGAAGGAAAATTTTATTTCATGTTGTATACGATTTTAATATCAATACTTTAAAATACTTATATTTAAAAAAAAAAATTAAAATCTTAGTTTATAAGTTACAAAAAGTTCAAGCAACTATGTAAAGTCTTGCTAAAAGATTGTTAAATTATAACATTGAGATGCTATCAATATTCTTAGGTCTATCTCAAATTTGGATTGATTTACGTTATTTATAGCAGCCGAAAATAATATTTCTTTGATAATTTTATATAACGAAGCAATTTTGAGAAATAAAATAAGAGTATTAAAATAAATTAGATTTAAGGAGTATAAAATATTTATTTATATTATATTAAAAGAGGATTGTTAGGCAAGGACATAAGCGGAAAACTATAAACAATCATATGATAAAGTACTTAAAAACGCAAACATAATAAATATGGAACAAGAAAGAGAAAAATGTATATAAGGAAAAATTTATAGTGTAGAAATATATATCTAAATAGAAGGATTAGACATATTTGAGATGAGAAAGTCTTTGAATTATGATTATAAATCGTACTCTATAGATAAGGTCACTTAAATGAAATCTTAATAGTATTGCATAAAAACAAATATAATTTAAATTCATATACAGATTAATATAATAATTAAAATACAATTCAATATGTGATATTGAAAACTAAATATAAGTAGTTCAAAATCATTTTTTGAGTTATAGGTAAAACACTAAATACAAAAACTAACTAAAAATATTATAGTAAACAAATGCATACATGAGGATAATAGTGACAGTACGAGGATATTTATGATCTTGGTTAATTTGTAAAATAAATTAAATAATACTGAATGTTCAAGATGTTTGGGATTTTTTTTTTTTTTTTTTTTTTGGTGGATCCACTTATTAAAAAAATATTTATAAAAATCTTTTTAACTTTTTCGTCTATAAATATAGTTCAATACATTGTGTGGGATACCAAGTAAAACATATATATATATATATATATATATATATATATATATATATATATATATATATATATATATATATATATATAATATTCACTAAATATCTCTAAAGATTTGACCGCGAAATCCAATTATTTATTATCCTATATTTACTTGAAGTCATTGTAAGAATTCATAAATTTCAAATTGTTTGATCCACGTAAGTTCAAGTAGAATATAGTAATCGCACTGGCAAAGATTATTAGTAATTTGGATCCATCCATAATCCTATACTTGCAAAAGATCTTGTGTACAACTTATAACACGTACGATTGAAGAAAGAAATTAAATAACATATTGGTAGTCGGAAGACTGATAGTGATGTGGCTCAAACAACACGAACCTTCACATGACCAACATCCTAATGCAAGGATTAAATAATTTAAATTAGTCAAAAGATTTGAACTTTCAATTTCATAAGCTTCACGACACATGACCACTGATTCAATTAATTTTTTCATCCCATACATTAATTGTACCATCACAATTTTGTAGGTTCAGAAAATAATGCTTGTAATAATGACGACCATATAAATATTGATATGAGTAACTATCACAGAAAATGATACAAATGGTATATATCTTATGTTTGGGATAGGTCTATAATGCTGCTTTAAATATACCACTAAGCAATTAGTCATTTAAATCTATCAAAAGTGAGCATTCTTTTTTCTCCCGTCAACTAATTAATAAACTCTAATTTTTAGATTTAACATAAACCGTGAAAATGAAAACATTCGATGGACTCACATTTGGAGATGCAATCTTACAGTTTCAGTTATTTTAGATCTATGTTGCTGCAGTTTTTGCTATTTTCAATCAATTATTGCTGGTATTTGGTGAGATTTTTGTTGTTGCGGTGTTTGAATTTGAAGGAACTTTTCTAGTATTTCTTTTTAAATCTTTTTTTTACTTATTTTCAGTAGGGTTTGTCTAGTGCAATTTGCATATTTTTGACAGACTTAAAGGACCAAAAATGCTTAAGATTATATTTATAAAGGGACTAGTTTAACTTGCCCAAACATAAGGAATTGTTTTTCATTTCGTCGTAAACATCATATCTTTGTCATTTTCTATATTTTGATATGAGAAGGAAGAAATATTTATTGTGTGTTTATGAAAAGTATAGATCAAATCATCACATCAAAGAAATTTTGACGTATTTTAACAATTTAGTTACTCTTCAGTCTAGTAGCATATGACAATAGTTATATTGTCTTGAGATTCCTTTATCTAGAAAGAAAATATGGTAGTAAATACATTATACATCCACCTAGGTTTTTTTCTAGTACTTCTAAATATTACTATCATTTTTTTATAAAATTAAATGCCATATAAATTAGTATTAAACAGATTTACTATTAATGTACAATAATATATTATATTCAATTCTTGAATATATTTCTTTAGTACCAATATCATCGGACTGCTGGATCCAAACATAAGGTATTGATGAGTTGAAGTGTTAAAACTATAGATGTAAACATCAGATCAAAAATATTGTCGCGTGTTTTAAATCCTCAAAAATTTTGGTTTTGACACACACCTGATGAACATGAGAGTGCTTGACAATATAAGTTGTCTCTGCTCAAGGAGATTTGTCCTCCAAATGATGTATGCCTTAATTATTCTAGCATAAGTTTTAGTTGTATAAAATACGTTCAATTAAAATACTTCCGAAAATTTAAAGGATAAAAAATGCATGAAATTAATTTTACACAAACAAAATCATGCAAACAAAACTAGAATAATGCAAAAACACGAGGATCAAAATCATTATTTTCCCTTGATTATACTTCAAACTTTCTACAACCGTGTAATATATCTACTTGGATTCACGAGTCTCCCAAGTTAGCAATTCATTATACACACAAAGTCCAACAAGTTATAAGTATGAAAGTGAACTCAAGAGAGTAATAATCTTGATCTAATAATTTGACTCAAGTATATGGGGTCCCTATCCATCTAACTGCGTGTGCCAAAATTTAGTGTCTTTAATTCCCCTTGGTCTACAGTTTAAACTGTGAACAAACTAAGCATTGAAGATTCACTGTTAGAAGCTATGTGCCAGAAGAAAAAGTTCTTGATAGTATTTGCTGCATTTCTTGTGCCATTTTGCTGTTCCATAGATACCATCTCCTTCAACCAATCTCTCAAAGATGGAGATTTGTTAATCTCTTATGGTAAATCCTTTGCTTTGGGTTTTTTTGGGAATTCCTCTGGAAAACGTTACGTCGGAATTTGGTACAACAATATTCCTGAACTAACTGTTGTTTGGGTTGCCAACAGAGACAACCCCATCAATGGCACATCTGGGATTCTCACCATCGATTCTACTGGGGATCTCGTTATACTCGACACAAAATCACAAGTTTCAGCCTGGAGAACAAATGTTTCTTCAGCTACGAAACGAGCAGACTCGTACACTGGTAAGCTGTTCGATTCAGGGAATTTCGTGTTGTTTCAAGACTCAAAAATGGATGTTGTTGAATGGCAAAGCTTTGATTATCCTACCAATACTCTGCTTCCTTCAATGAAATATGGGATAGACAAGAGAACGGGTTTGAACCGGTTTCTAACATCATGGAAATCGCTGAACGATCCAGGCACCGGAGAGTATCGTTACACGATGGAGCTCAATGGGACACCTCAACTTTTCATGTACAAGAGTTCTAGCAGGATATGGCGGGCTGGATCCTGGACTGGTCATGGTTGGAGTGGTGTACCAGAAATGAACCGAAGATCCATCATCAGCATCAGTTATGTGGACAATGATACCGAGGTTTCCTTGACATATGGCATACCTGACCCTTCAATAATCTCAAGAATGGTCCTGAATGAATCTGGGATGTGGAGCCGGGTAAACTGGCAAGAGAGTGAGCAAAAATGGGTGCAAATGTGGTCTTCTCCGAAGGACCCTTGTGACGATTATGTACATTGTGGAGCATTTAGCAATTGCAATCTGTTCAATTTGGGTGAATTTGAATGCAGTTGTCTTCCAGGGTACGAGCCGAAGCTAAGCCGACAATGGTACTTGAGAGACGGCTCCCATGGATGCTTGAGGAAGAAAGATGAGAAGGTGTGCAATAGTGGTGAAGGGTTTTTTCAAGTTGAGTCATGTCAAAATCCCAGACACGGGTACAGCTCAGATGAACAAGAGCATGAGATTGAAGGAATGTGAAGAGTTCTGTCTGAAGAACTGCTCCTGCACAGCCTATGCAAGTGCTAATATTACTGCAGGAGGAAGTGGATGCATCACTTGGTATGGTGAGTTGAGAGACATAAAACAATTTACAGATGGGGGCCAAGATTTCTATATTAGAGTATCTGCATCTGATTTAGGTAAGGACTTAAACTTATATATTGTGTAAGGATTTAGGTAATTCAGTATTATGTAGTAATGTAGAATAGAAATGTGCAAGTTGATAATTTTTGGGAAGTTGTAGTACAAAGTATATAACACGGGTGATCACTGAAAGTTCTCATTTTTGTTCTGTTCAGCTCAACTCTCCAAGAATTCAAATAGCCGTTATAGGAAAAGAGTGATAGAGATTCTAGTAGGGTCTGCTGCAGCAATAATTCTTGCACTCTCATCAGCATGTTGTTTGGTGATCAATAAAAGGAGAAATGGTAAGGATATTATTCTTTATCATGCTTTGGTCGAATATTTTCAGTATAATGGTGAAGCACCTATACAGAACTTAGATCTCTCTACTAACTTGCTACATCATGCTGCAAAGACTATGACATAACTGCAAATTTCATTTGATCCTAACCGGTGTTTGCTGATGTACAGATAAGAAGAGAAGTAAAAGTTTAGCATCCTGTGAGGGCATGGATGAAAGTGAATCAGCAGAAATCTCAATCTTTGATCTAAGCGCAATAATTGATGCCACTGAGAATTTCTCCGATGCTAACAAACTTGGTACAGGAGGATTTGGTAGCGTATACAAGGTAACAACTCCCAAACTCAATTGAATTCCTTGCGATCAACGATCTTTTATAGGAGGCTGCAATTAGGTTTAATAATTGTTGTACCAAGCAAAGTTTACCAAATTCCATAAAAAAAGTATTAGTTTACCAGATGATAATCTGGATTCAATTTCAGGGTCACCTGAAAGATGGAAAAGTAATAGCTGTCAAAAGACTTTCAGAAACTTCAGGGCAAGGAACAGAGGAGTTCAAGAATGAAGTCACACTAATTGCAAAACTTCAGCACAGAAATCTTGTGAGGCTTTTAGGTTGTTGCATTCAACAAGGAGAGAAGATGTTGGTTTATGAATACTTGCCAAACAAATCCTTGGACAGTTTTATTTTTGGTAAGAAACATTAGGATTTCTTTAATCAACCTCCAATTTTTACACGCTTTTATACGCTTACCGATGATTCATCAGTACTGCTTAAACCTATGTGTGTTCCTTATAGATTATACTGCTGATGCACGAACTTTCAAACTGTGGTCCAGATAAAACAAAACGGTCTTTGTTGGACTGGGGAAAACGGTTTGAAATCATCCTTGGGATTGCGCGAGGAATGTTATACCTTCACCAAGACTCTAGATTAAGAATTATTCATAGGGATCTAAAAGCAAGCAATGTTTTACTCGATGCCTCTATGCAACCAAAAATATCAGACTTTGGAATGGCCAGAATTTTTGGAGGTGACCAAATTGAAGCAAACACAAATCGAGTTGTTGGAACATAGTAAGTGTATCAAGTTTTGTGTTAAATATATATATGAATTCTGTTAGACACGTGCATGTGATCTTTAAATTATAAATCTTCATATTTCTTATCCATTGCAGTGGTTATATGTCACCTGAATATGCGATGGTAGGGCACTTTTCAGCAAAGTCTGATGTTTTCAGTTTTGGGGTTTTGTGTTTGGAGATTATCACTGGCAGAAAGAACAACAGTCATTACGATCAGGAGCAATCTCAACATTTAGTTGGATATGTAAGTACAAACATATAGGTGCTGTTAAAATCAAGAAATCACCTTTATTACCTTACAGTTGCCTTAGACATCAAACTGTGTCACAGATGGAAGTAGTGCAAATGATAATTTCAAAACAATTTCCTTTTTGGTTCATAAAGTGCCAAATAGAAAGAAGATTTAGTAATTTAGAATTTATATTTTTGGTGTTATAGTTTCTCTTACAGAGCAGGAAATGTTGATTTTGGTGCATTATGGTGTTTCTGTTTCAGGTTTGGGATTCTTGGAAGGATGAAAAAGCTTTAGATGTTGTTGATCCATTGTTAGTTGACTCATATGAAGCTTGTGAAGTTTTGAGATGCATCCACATTGGCCTTTTGTGTGTACAATCATTTGCAAACGACAGACCGACTATGTCAGAATTGGTCTTCATGCTGTGCAACGAAACAAATCTTCCTTTCCCTAAAGAACCAGGCTTTGTATTCAGATCAGAGAGTCATTGTTCAGTTAAAAGCTCTTCATCAGCAAGTATAGGAACATCTGTTAACGAAATGTCTATTAGCACAGTTCATGGTCGCTAGAGCTTATGCTAAGTATTCAATACGTAGTTTGATAGAAATACAGTATTCCTTTGTCTGTACTATGCTATTCTTTTTGAGTTTTATATTTACAATTAGTAGAGATTCATTGGTGGTTACACAACATTTAACATGCTAGTACATTCTTGATTGAGACTAGTGGGGTTGGGCTCTAATAGCACTGGACCCAAAACTTTGACCTCTGATTCCCCATGTTACAGACATAAAGTTAGGTGGGTGGAAAAGGATTGGTAGGAAAGAACCATAAGTGCAGAGGATTTCAACTTTATCTGTAAATTAAAGGCTGCCCTTTGTACTAATCTTCCTTCATATAGAGCAGTTAGGCTCTTTAATGGAAAAAATGCGCTTGTTTTATAAAGCCTGTTAATGCAACATGGTGTAGCATTACTCATTTATGGATGATACAAATAAAACCAGACATGGTTTAAGACCAAGGTTTTGCATGATAAAAACTAACGTAGGGTGAGCATTTTACTTTACAATGGAACAGCATTAGCCGCACAGGGTGTAAGCTGTACGAGTTTATTATTATTCTTTTTTTTAACAAATCAAAAAATAAAATATATGCAAACAGATTAGAAAAAAAACATCAAAATTTGTACAAATTCAAGGACAATATGTGCAATAATAGACTTCACAATCTAGATTATAATATATGTACATTATTATTCTATGGTACCTGAAATTTTAGAACTAAATACATCTTATAACCAAATACTTGAAAAGAATCCTTTATAATTAAAATATAAAATATATGCAATCAGTATAGAAAAAATACATCAAAATTTGTAAAAATTCAAGGACAAAATATGTGCAATAGTAGTTTGCACAATCTGGATTTTTATTTTACATAATACTATTCTGTGTTACCTGAAGTTTAAGAACAACCACATATTATATATCTTATAACCCAATACTTGAAAAAAATTAAGGAGATGACATACAACACAGCAATACTAGGTTTTAAGCTTTGCAGATGATTTCCTCTTGCTTGCTAGGGGTGATGTTGATTCTGTTAAGAAGTTGCATGATTGCTTCCTCCTTTTTTCTACTGCATCTGGGTTACCAAGTAATCTGTCAAAAAGTTCTGCTTATTTTGGAGTAGAAGTCAATTCCACAACTGAAATCTTGCAGATACTTGGCTATTCTTATGGAGAGCTTCTTTTTTAATAATTACGGATCTCTTTAGATACAAAGAAGTTAACCATGATACTATGGAAGGAGGTCAGCTCTGCAAAGTATGGTATGGAGAATAGCTGGATGACAAATGTGGTGACAATACCATATGGTTGTAGTGTATGGAGAACAATCAGAAATCTATGGCCTTTAGTCATAAACAGATCCAGTTACAAAGTTGGCAATGGCCTGAAAGTTTCCTTCTGGGATGACAAGTGGATTGGTCATGAACCTCTAAAGCAACTCTATCCAGATCTATACACATTATGCCTTCAACAACAAGCTACAGTTGCTGAATTATGGACAGGACAAGGTTGGAATTTACACCTCAGAAGACATTTAAATGACTGGGAAATGGAAAGAATAGCTTGCCTTCTACTCCACAGTTGATCAATTCAATAATTTAACAGGAGAAAGAGATACTATGGTTTGGAAGATAGACAACAAAGGTTTGTTCACTGTAAATTCTGCTTACAGAGACCTGAACACATCAAACAACCAGGAGGTAGGATGGCCATGGAAGATGATATGGAAAACTAAAATACCTTACAAGGTAAATTGTTTTTCCTGGCTATTGGCAAAGGAAGTAGTGTTGACTCATGAGAATTTAAACAAGAGGGGGTTCCAGTTGTGCTCTAGATGCTATTTATGTGGGGAACAAGCAGAGATAATCAACCGTCTTTTTTTACACTGCAAATGGGCAGATCAGTTATGGAAGATATTCATCAGTCTGAGGAAGATCAGGTGGGTGAAACCAGGGAGCATTAAAGGAGTTCTTAGCTGCTGGAACAGAGATGGCAATGCTGCAAGACAGGAAGAGAGATGGAAAATTGTCCCAGCATGTATTTGGTGGACAATATGGAAAGAAAGAAATCAGAGATGTTTTGAGGGCAAACAAAGCGACCTACAGAAGTTTAAAATGAATTGTTTAGCTCTATACTATTTTTGGTGTAAACAGGAAGTTTTAGGTCAAACTGAAGATATTTTTGATGTTTTAGATTACTTTTAAGGAAGAATATAGATAGGAGATCAAGCTGTAAGGTGTAACATTTTGAAAGGGGGACTACATTCTTTTTGATGTAGTATACCTGTGGATATATAGTTAACTGTTACCATTATCAAAAAAAAAGAAGAAGTTAAGCATGATACAGTGGCAACCCCTTATTGAGAAAATAGTAGCTAAAATATCCTCTTGGACTACTTAAGTTGACTTATGCTGAATTGATGTATGCAGTATGGAGTGAGAAAAACTACAGAGTCTTTGAAGGTGTAGCAAGAGACAATACAAGCCCTGCCAGGGAAGTTGTTTGCATATTCAATATCAGAGTCACTATTGATCTGAGATACCTGTTACAAAAGCTTACATTTAGTTTTGGTAGCTCTTTACTTTGACTGTTTGATGCCATATTCAGGAGCTAAGTTAATAGCTTTATGTAGGACATAGAGATATTTTGCATTGTGAATAGCCAGCTGAGTATAGCTGTGCTATGTGCTGTAATTTCTTTACTGGGTGATTAATGAAAATGTTTTAATTACCAAAAAATGATGTGGAAACATTCTGCTAGCGGTGTTCCTTCCCTGCCCGTAACATTTCTGAAAATAACTTCTAGAAATGTGGAGACACAATTTCACGCAACTACGCATTTAGAAATTATAGCGTTGTGTTAGAGCAGTTAATGCAAGCTCATTGACGTTGAAGCGTTTAATATTTGCCACAGTTCATGTTTTCTTTAGCGGAGTCTACTCTCAGCTGATCAATACTCTAAAAGCAACAAAGACTAAACCTGCTAGCTACAACAAACAAATTTTCAAATTTTTATTGATTTAGAGGATAGTAATTTGGTTGTGGAGTTTTGTTACTTAATGAGGTATTTAACTATTATTAGTCTGTTATGTTGTTTTCCGAAAAATTATGAATACAAAATTACAAACATGCAAGTATTCTTTTGAAGCATTTGCTTATAGATTTTTACTGTTTCATGATAAGATCACTAGATAGATATGTACTATCAAATACGTATAATTAAGAATAATATTATGATCATGAGATAAGAACACTGTTGTCTCAATCTTTCTGTGATGAGTAGTTGTCAAAGTAAGATCAACTAGCCTACTGAATTCTATTATAATTTAATGCATTCAATCATAGAATATCGACCTATACTTTAGGAAGTAGTGACAACTAGATATATTTGATCACCGGATAACAGAAATACATAAACTCATGAGACAATTAACGAACATCAGGTGCTGTAATTGTCACCTCGTTGATTGAAGATGCTGTTGTTTCTGTGGTACCCGAGTCTGAGTTAGGGGTAATCAATGATTGCTTCGGGGAGGGAATTGTTGCTTCATTACTTAGCATGAACAGAATCGACGACATGGTTGGTCTCTCCGCCGCACTGACTTGCAAACACAATAGTCCTACTTGAATAAAGCGTAGTGCTTCCTCAGTGGGACAAGAATCAACTATTGATGGATCTATCAGCTCAAAGGCCTTGCCATCAGTCCACAGCTCCCTGGCCTGAAAAAACAGTTCATTGAAATGAAAAAGTTTGATTCTAATCAAAGATATATTCGAATGTTCGCATTTTATAACTTACGTGTCGTATCAAATTTGGAGGGGAATCACTATTATAAGAGGCTCTGTTCTTTTTTCCACTAATGACCTCCAATAACATGACTCCAAAGCTAAAGACATCAGATTTTACTGAGAAGAGACCTGCTAGAGCATATTCAGGTGACATATAGGCACTGCATAGAGAAGGGGCTATAATGAGTACACAAAGTATTGGTAAATGGTAAGGATGTGATGGAAAAAGTCTTTTAGTATTTGCTTGCTTACTATGTTCCGACAACTCGAAGAGTCTTAGCTTCACTTTGGTTTCCACTAAATATTCTAGCAGTACCAAAATCAGATATCTTGGGGTTCATATCTTCATCTAAAAGAATGTTGCTGGCTTTCAGATCACGATGTATTATTCTTAATCTTGAGTCTTGATGAAGATAGAGTATCCCTCTAGCTATTCCAATAATGATTTCATGCCGCTTTTTCCAGTCAAGCAACGACTTCCTGCTCTCGTCTAAGTTGTTCATATCAAATTTACCAAGTAAGTAGTATTTAGGAGGAAAGGGTTAACACAAAATCAGATAATAAGTTATCATACCGAATATAAAATAGTCTAGACTTTTGTTTGGCATATATTCATAGATTAACATTTTCTCCTCGTCTTCTACGCAGCATCCAAGGAACCTAACAAGATTTCTGTGTTGAAGTTTAGCAATGAGAAGGGCCTCAGTTTTGAATTCACCAATACCTTGCTGTGATTGAGTTGATAGCCTTTTCACAGCTATATGCTTCCCATCTGGCAATTGACCCTAGAAGTTGCAAAGCAATAAATCACACCTTCGAAACACAAGTATGGCAAAGTTATTATTTTAAACCAGTATGCTATCTGGTCGTTTCAAGAGGGACTTATTTGCATTTTCTTTAGGCTTGAGCAGATTTTAGTGTTGCAGTTATTCAGGTTGTCAATATATTTTCTTATGTACTAAACAATACCTTAAAAACAGGCCCAAAACCACCTTCTCCTAGTTTATTGCCAGTGGAAAAATTGTCTGTCGCAGCTTTCAAGTCATATAATTCAAAGAACTTCAGCTCGATGTCACTTCTCGTTTCTTTTCCCTTTCCACTGGAAGTTCCAGGTTTTGACAAGTTAGTTGCTGACTCAGAAAGTAACATTTCCCTGAACTTTATCTTTCTCATAATCCCTGAAAAGGCAATATAAACAGGAAGTCTATAGATGAAGCTTAACATCGGTGATTTTAGCTTATTATCTTATCCATGGACCATGATTGTATTGACAGTGAGAAGATAGTTAGTTTCCTTTCCAGGGCCAATTAAAACAAATCATCATTTGATGACCTACTTTGGCCCTGTTAGTTAGAATTGAAACTTATGTCAGACAATCTGCCACTAGTAAGAATTAGAATGTCACGTGAAGACTGCCCGGGTTCCAGTAGTTTATTAATGAATCCAGAAGGACTAGGTTCATTAACAGGCATTGACAACCTTGAAAGCTAGATCATGAGGTGAGAATTTCTCTAGACCATATAAGGAGAAAACAGTCTATTCCCTCAACCAATGTAGGACATTTTAACATTCATAAAGCGCTGATATAGCTGTCGGAAATAAAAAGTACCTTTTTTCTTGAGCTTTCTTCTCCATAAAAAGTAACAGCATGTAGCACAGACAAAACTTGCTGAAGTGATGGATGCTACTAGCGCTACAAGTGGTGACTTTTTATTCCCTAAGCAATAAGATATATGGGAAGAGGAGAAAAGGAACATAGTCTCAGTTTCAAGGAAGCACATTAGAACAAGATGTATTTTAGAAGAACCTAATCTCTGTTGGAGCTTTCAAAAAGTTTAATGTTGAACTCTATTTGACGTGAATTATTAGATAATCTTTTCAGATCTAACAGATCGTCATTCCATAATAAGCACTCTCCACCACTGCTGTAAGCGTACGCATTGCATGAGCAATTAGATAAACATATATATTCACAGATCTGATCATTCCCCACTTGCATTGATTCAGATGACGCAGGAAGTTCTACATTTTGTATATGGACAAAACCTTCATTATTGCTTCCACATTGCAGTGGAGTTTTTCTCACACACCCACCAGAATAGTCATTATTATCCCAATCTAATTTAGACTTTGGTTCATAACCTTGTAAGCATTCACAGAAAGGACTGACATTTATGTCACAAATTCCAAAAGCACCACAAACATTTACTTCGTCACAATTATCATGAGGTCCATAAAACTCTATCTGCCAATTCTGATGGTCTTTAGACCAGAACCATCCGTTCATCAACCCGTCAAAGTCTAGGACAATTCGAGAAATAACAGATTCACCAAAGACATTGAAAGTAATATATTTACCATGCTCAGTTGGATTATAACTGAAGTTGTAAGTAGACCCTCCTTCCTTCAAACGCACAGACCGCCATCTTTCCCGGAGGTTATGTCGTATGACTAAGTCACCATCTTGATTCGGGTCTAATTGCAAAGAGTAGTTTCCTGTAGCCGTATCATTCAGATTCCTCCAAGAAGTAAGTTTCTGGACTGTGTTTTTAGTCTTATCATATCCAATCGTTGCACCCGGAAGCCACGTATCTGTAGGATAATCAAAGCTCTGCCACTGTTTTTCAATGCCGTTTGTCAAAACGAGATTTCCAGTATCAAAAAGTACTGCCCTATTGATATCTGCTGAAGCTGTGGATAAATTAATGTCCCAAACTCTTCGTTTAAGTGCATCAAAGAGTTGTAGATTTCCATTGGACAGCTCTAGATGAGAATTATTGAACGGAGGGCGAATGGGGTTGTCCCTATTTGCTATCCAGACCACGGCTTTGTCCTTTATGTTTGAATACCATATACCGATAAAGAGCTTATCAGAAGCACCAGGACTGAAGAAACCCAATTCAAACTTCCCTAGTTTGGATACTAAAGTATCTCCTGTAGAAAAGGAAAGGGATTGGCCAGGCAACAAGGTGTCTGAACGAGTATTATTGCAGCTAACTAAATGGAAACAAGAAAGCAAGAGAAGTAAATCAACCAACAATATCTTCATTCCCAAATACCTGTTTTGAGAGAGTATTGACAAGTCCATAAATTGATATCAGTGTGGTTATCTGATTATCTCAGAGACGAAGAAGGAAAAATGGCCAGTCTTTGAACATTCCGACCAGACCAATAAACATCCAAAGTTCCCCAACTAATCAAACACCCTAGTCAAAATATTTGAAAAGTCTACATAACGAAAATATCCAATTGATGAAAATGACATCAATTTCACTTTTGTGTTTTCAATTTTTGAAAATAAAGCTAGTTAATTTTCTCTACATATAAAATTGATTAAAATAACCTTATAAAAATAAAATATTTAAACCTAAAGTTTCCAAATAAAATTTATTTCGGGTACCTTTTCAACCCCTAAAATGACGATCCGAATGTTTACGTATCCTTGATGTATTGAGCCTACATTATAGTATATAAAAAAAAATATCAGGTTCTATATAAAATATTGACATTTCTGAGTCTTGACACACGACTAATCGTTGGTCAAAGTATGAAAACACTAAGTGTTGCAAAAAAAAAGTTGACCAAAATTTTATTTTTTTTAACTTGTTCTATAACGCAGTATTTTACTGCGTTATAGAAAAAAATTACTGGGTTCTATAACGCAGTAAAATAGTGCGTTAAAGGTACTTTTGTCACGCTTTTTTTTTTTTTTTGGTTCAACCCCACTTTTTTAGGGATATTTTGGTTCTGGACTCTTCTATTCCAAAGGAGTTCCTGTTTCTAAATTGATCTTATTCCTGAATTTTACATGTTGTACTGATTCTTGAATTGAAAGATCTCTACTTTAATGTTACACCCCGTAGTTTTGTACGTTGAGATTCATAAGTGTTGATTGTTTTAAGTATGGACACTGGAGTTACCTTCAAGAATATATGAGATTATATGCGCCAATCTTATGGTTATGAGGGTTTAAGTTCATAAAATAAGCTATGGAACGATTGAAGGGCAAGTGAATCAAGGAAATTAAATTTGTTGGAACTTTGAAGAAAAAATATGAGGGGCAATTTGGCCCAACTTGGAGGAAGAATATTTTTTAGTATATGAAGAGTGTTAAAGCAAAGCAAAAGCCTAAATTGAAGTTCATGAAGTCTAGTTTCCAACGTAATAAACCGCTCGTCGATAAGACGTTGGAGTAGAGAATTATGGACGTTACAAGTTAGGCGGGCATAGGGACCGCTTTGTGCGGACGCACGGTGTCGTTGTCACGCAATACTTACAAGACCACCGACTTCAACCCACTATATAAGGGTTAAAACCCCTATTTTTCTCCATAATAATTCCCTAAAAAGCTCTAGAAAATTCAGCAAGCATATGAGAGCTCATATATCACATAAAAGTGAGGATTTTGAGTAAATTTCAAGTTACGGAGTACTAATCGAGGTCCGGACAACGTGTAGTCGCGATTATAGTTTCGTTTTGTGTTGGAGTTGGCTTGGAAACAAAAAAAATATTGAAGATATTGCTGCTCTAGCAAGAATAAGGTATGAGTCTCTCCTTATTAATAGTAATTTCAGTTTATTTACGGAGATAAAGTTATTAAATAGTCGTATAACAAGTTGGTTAGTTGAGAAACTTGGAAAACATCGTGTGGGATATTTTATGGAGCCTATTGGTGTTGATAATGTTGTTGTGATGTTGGTATTGTTGTTGTTTTGTTGGTTATTGGATTGTGATTTCGGGCTAGACATATAAACAGGGGAGATGCTACGCGAATTTCGGTAGATTTTAAAAGGAATTAATTTGAAGACTTAAGATAAGCATATGACGATAAGCCTAACAGTGGTATGGAATCTCTTGAATGTAGATTTACGAGCTTGGGAGGATAAGCGTTAAATAGTTAAGGTTAAGGCGACCGAAAATATATGTTAAGGCTAGTCCTTTCTTTCAAAAGGCATGATTCCTATGTTTTGATTCCATATATGTTTCCATAACCTTCTTACTTCCAAAAGTTAGAAGTTCATGATTCTTAAAAGCTTTTTATGATACTAAAGATGAGATGTTTTCTATGATGAACATGATTTTAATTCTAGAAATTCTAAAGCTTATGATTTTTATGCTATTATGAGATTATTAATCTTATTTCATGATTTTCTCGATTTTATTCATTATTGTTGATCTCAAGGTGACATATAGCGATGATGATTGTTCCATAATATAAATCGGAGGTTACCGAACTTACGTCACTCCGATAGAGTCGTAACTTTTATTTGGGCTCTCATGCATGCTACTTATATTATATATATGTATATGATATATATATATATATATATATATATATATATATATATATATATATATATGTATATATGGGGTATGGGGAAAGGAGAGGCGTTATATACACATAACCACCTGATCAGCTGGATATCATCCCGGACGCGGGATGCCCGGACGCGAGATATATGGATAAATGGATCGGGTTGCACGTTCCGCAGCAATATAATATATATATGGATCGGGCTGCACATTCCGCAGCACTATTATGGTACATATATGTATGAGAAATGTTTTATAAAAAGGCTAAGCATGCATGATGTCCGCCTTACGAGACAATCGGATGTACAAAGTTATCTTTATCTCATGTTATGTTTCATATTTCGATTATCTTGTTATTGTGCCTTACATACTCGGACATTATTCTTACCGTCACGTCCCTTTCTTGACGCCGCGCTCATGCCCGCAGTAGGCGAGGGAGACGGATCGACCCATAGGTATTCTATCACGGATTCTCGTGAGCACTCACTTACTTCGGAGAGTCGCAGCCTATTTGGTATTGGTCCTTATGATCATTTGTATTCTATGTAGAGACTCGTAGACGTGTGTGTACAGTTAGATGTTTTATAGCTCCACCGGTTCATATTATTATATAATATATTGGTAGCCTTGTCGAGTGTGATGATGGCCTATAATTGTTGATGATTATATAGAGATGCACCGTTATGTTGTGGTGTATGTCCCTACAGGTTATGACAACCATGAGCTACCTTTGGGGTCCACCCAGAAATGATTATGAGACGTATGATTAGAGGTACTCGGTAGGTTAACTCCGAGTGCCCGTCATGACCCTCTGGTTGGGTGGTGACATTTAATGTATATTTCTTTAGAGATTTGAGTAAAAACGAACGGGAAAGAACAAAATGAATAGACTTACTCTTGAAACTCTTAGCACAAAACTACATACCTAAAAGATGATGGATGTTGTTGGGGAGATCGTGGGTTACCTAGCACACAATCACATACAATTATAAATAAAGAAAAAGAAGTAATACATGGATTTAACGAGATTTGGCCGAGCCTACGTCCTCAGGGCAAAAAGCAAAGAGAGTTTTCCACAATAGTACAAAGAATCCCAATTACAACCTCTTTATATAAATTCCAGTTAGTTCCCAGTCCTAGGCAATGGTGACCTACAAGGCAATGATTTTCGCAGAGCTACAAGGACAATAGGTTGGGGTACCATGGATTTCGCAAACCTACTAGAAAATATGATATTATTAGGATTCACATAATTCAAAATACAAACAACAAGTATTGTGCTACTACTAGCTAATTAAGTTACATGGTGGAAGAACACAACAATTAGCTTTATCAAACATTGAAAAATGTCACTTGACAAGAAAATATTAGATCTCAAATTCCATTCTCCTGATTATTCAATGTGATTAATCAATTTAATCAAACTAGTATGTCTTAATTTCAAGTTGGTATTTGGTAATATCAATTCTTTGTAACATTTAAAAGATGCATCATTCTATGACATTATTAGGATCTACATAATTCAAACCACAGATAACAAATATTGTGCTACTACTAGCTAATTAAGTTACATGGTGGAATATTACAATAATTAGCTTTATTAAACATTGAAGCATGTTAGTGACAAGAAAATATTAGATCTCAAATTCCATTCCCCTAATTATTTCAATGTGATCTATCAATTTAATCAACTAGTATGTCTTAATTTATATTAGTTAGTATAACAATTCTTGGTTAGTATTTGGTTATAACAATTCTTTGTAACATTCAAAAGATACAGCATACATCATGGTCAGAATATTTTCAGTTCACTATCAATTTACTGCAATCATCTTCCTTTCCACGGACATCAAACCAATTATGCTTTGCGAAATTACTACTTCTCTGTGATAAAATGGGAAGAAGAAAATAAAAAAAGGAGAGAGAGAAATCCAAAAATGAAAGACAGTGTGACTCTAGTTGGGTTGTTGAAATTTTACAATAGGAAAACTTTGCTGACCAGTTCCTCCAATGCCCCAATCTAGTTAAGTGTTTATGTGTGAACAGGGGATAATTGGAAATGACTTTCCAAATAAGGGACGCCGGGCAAAAAGGAGACTTGATCAAAGTGACGGTCCACCTTGGTTATCAAGTTAACTAAACTAAACTATAAAAATTTAAGGACCTATTTGGACTGGAGTTTTCTTTTCCTTTTTTTCAAAAATTATTTTGAAAACATTATTTAATTATCATTAGATTGATTCTTTATTAGTTTTGAAGATGAGTATTTCAAGTGAATTCTTTTTCTACTCATAAAATTTCAAACTTTTTCAAGTGAAATGAATGTCTAAACACAACTTTAACTTCAACTTTAATCACTATATATTTTTTTTAATATCACTCCGTTCATGTCCATATGCCTAATAAAATCCGATCATGCTTACTTTTGTTGTTGTATGTATGAGACGGAAACTATTTTTCATGAGTAAGTCATTTTCTGATGTTTGATTATCAAAAAGAAAAGATTCTCATCAAATATGAACGAAGTTATTTTTCTGACAACGAATTAACTTTTAATTTCATATCACTTACTTCAAATAATACTTGGGCCAAAAAACAAAATACTTACACAGTTTTTGTATTTAGTATTATTTGAGTTTCATATAAAACTCTTCAATTTGTTAAAATTCTTTTCTTCTTACAACACATTTTTCAGTAAACTACTTGTTTATAAAAAAAAATCATCAAAGATGACTTTCTTCCCACCAAACACACATCATTCGTTCACTTGAAAATCCATTGTATGCCATCTTGACGAATGAAAAGACTGACTTGGTCTGACATAGAATTTCCAACAAGCAAGGCAAGTTCTAAGAAAATAGTAGACAAATCCCTCATCTGACTGGTCTAGAAATGGGACATGGCCTTTCCAAGAAACTAAAAAAGTTCCAGAAAACTTCCTTGATAAGATATTGCCTTAATGCTATAAATATCCACACTTAATTTGCCTAATTAGCAAGCATCAGCTTCTAGCAATATTTGTGATTGAGTTAAATGGAAGCAGGAAAAAGAAAGACTATGGTTCATTTAGAATTTCAAGATTTGCTGCCAATTATGGCGAGAAAGCTAGGAGGAGATGGACTGATCAACGAGCTATGCAAAGGGTATCGGATGTTAATGGATGGTGACAAAGGAGTAATAACAATTGATAGCCTAAAGAAGAACTCTGTGCTGATGGGGCTGCAAGATTTCAGTGAGGAGGAGTTAAAGAACATGATTAGAGAAGGAGATATGGATGGTGATGGAGCTCTTGATCAGATTGAATTTTGTATTTTGATGTTTAGATTGAGTCCTGACTTGTCAGATGTGGCTCAAGAATTGTTACATAAATCTGAACAAAATTAGATCCACCATAAGTGATACTGCAGTTCTGTATCCTTTTTAACTGATCTTGCAATGCTCATTCACATGTAATGTTTCACTTTGTTTTGCATAATGTTATACTTGATCTGCAATCAGGGCAGATACACCATAGAAGTTGGCAAAACTCAGTTGTTTTGATTCAAACTTTGTACTTGTGATAAATAATCTATATCAAAACCCAAAGAGCAAAAAAGATTATGGTCTAAATTCTATAAACTTAAAATTCTAAATCTTTCTCTGATCTGTCACAACATGAACTCGAATATGTCTCTTATCTGATAGCCCATAAGGAATCAATTCGATTCCAAAGTTCAAGTAATGTGAATCTATTGTTGGGTTTTGATATTGGTGAATGGAAATGATGGGATAAAAGTGCTGAATGTAAAAAGGTCCTTTTGCTTTAAGAAAAAAGATTCGTCCACATAGGAAAAAGAGAGAGAGAGGTGTATATATTACATTACACCTTATCTCAATGCTAAAGGGCCGAGGGGGCAAGGACCCTCGCGCGTCGTCGTCGCTCGCTCGGCTCTGGCTTTGGATTTGGATTTGGATTTGGAAAAAGATTGATTGATTATCTTTTTGGACAAACTTTTCTTTAATTATTTAATTAATTATTTATTTATTTAATTAATTAATTATTTAATTAAATAGAAAATCCACCCTTACCCGCGACCGACCCGGTCCGTTTTTCTCTTCCCGGATTTTTTCAAATTTCCTCCAAATACACTCTCCGTTGGAGAGTGGTTCGCCGCTACCGTAATTTGGAGTACTACTATTCCGGTAAGATAATCGTTCTATCCCCGGAAGGGAATATTCCATCAACCTCGAGTACCATGAGGGGGAATAATTTCCTTAAGGACACACTTTGAACTAAGTGGGCTCGATTATATTCTCGAATTTTTTTTTTCCAACACTCGTTTCCGTTCATTTTCCAGCGGTTTTAAATATTTTATACCGTTTATCGGTTCATTTTACGAGATTCCGTTCAAACTCGTTTATACTTATACGTATTATTTTTTACAACAATCTTAAGGAAATTACAATAATATTATAATCGTATTCTCGTTTAAGGAGATTAAAACTTCTGTAGTTTTCTACTCCATATGAATATTAGTATTCTGACTCGAAGATATAAAAACTTCGTTGAATACCAAAGTTCATAATTATACCGCGATTTGAAGAAATAAAATCTTCATCGTAGAAGTTTGTGATTTAATTGCTATTCGTTTTTAGTAACTAAAACAGCTTTGTCGATTTGACAAAGCTGACAAAGAAATAATGGCAACCGAGACCGGAACTCCTCTCGCATCGGAACTCCTCTCGCAAACATTGAACCCGCCGGTTACTCCTACAACCCGTACCGTGCCACCGCCGAGAAACTCGCGAAGTTCACCGGTGCCAACTTTAAAGGATGGCAAAGAAAGAATGTTCTTTTGGCTTACCACCCTTGGTATGCAAAAGTTCACCAGCCGAGGACCCTCCCGTGCTCGTCGCCGACATGCTCGACAACCAAAAGTTCATGGTTACCGAGGCTTGGAAAAGCCGATTTTTTGTGCAAAGGCTATATTTTGAGTGCCTTAGAAGATAACTTGTACAACGTCTACAAGAAAGAGAGACCTCCAAAGAATTATGGAGTGCACTTGAAAAGAAGTACAAAACCGAAGATGCTTGTGAAGAAGTTTGTGGTTGCCAAATTCCTAGACTACAAAACGGTGGATGGAAAAACCGTTGGAACCCAAGTTCAAGAGCTTTAACTTATCTTCCATGACCTTATTGTCAAGGTATGGTAGTGAATAAAGCGCCCAAGTGGCGTCGCGTAGAAACCCTCATGGAAAGAAGTAAGCACGGAGGATCTTGTGATTCGTCTCAAGATCGAGGAAGATAACAAACCGCCGAGAAGAGGTACCGTAAGAGTTCACCGATGAAGGGCAAACGTCGTGAAGATGCTCGCTCCGAAAAAGAACAAGAAAAGAAAGAGGCCTTCTCGAGGAGAAGGATCATAACAAGAAAAAGTTCAAGGGCAAATCGTTATAATTGTGGTAAACAGCCATAAAGCTCCCGACCGTCGTGCCCCCAAGAAGGACAAAGAGAAAAACAAGGGTCGTGCAAACATGGTGGAAGATGTTGATGACCCGTGTGCAACGCCGTTCGAGTGTAACTCGGTTGGTAACCCAAAAGAGTGGTGGCTTGATTTTGGCGCCACTCGATACGTGTGTGCCGTTAAGGAAGCATTTGCAACCTACACTCCCGCCGGACCCGAAGAGGAGCTATACACGGGAAATACCGCAATGACCAAAGTTGAAGGATATGGAAAGGTTATGTTGAAGATGACATCCGGAAAAGTGTCGACTCTCAACAACGTCATGCACGTTCCATCAATTAGGAAGAACTTAGTTTCAAACCGCACTACTCGTGAAAAATGGGTTTAAGTGCGTGTCAAGTTAGTGATAAATTTGTACTTAGTAAGAATGATATGTTTGTAGGAAAGGCTACCTCACCGAGGGCCTTTTCAAACTTAATGTAATGGTTGTTGACGTATTAATGGAAAATCGCTTCTTCTTACTTATTGGAGTCAAATAATTTATGGCATGTTCGTTTAGGACATGTCAATTACAAAACCTTGCGAAAAATGATTAATCTTGAAATATTGCCTAAATTTGAGTGTAATATATCTAAATGTCAAATATGTGTTGAATCAAAGTTTGTTAAGCATTCGTATAAGTCCGTTCAAAAGAATTCAAATCCTTTAGACTTAATCCACACCGACATTTGTGATATGAAGTCAATACCATCTCGCGGTGGGAAAAAGTATTTCATAACTTTTATTGACGATTGCACTCGATATTGTTATGTTTATTTGCCGAATAGTAAGGATGAAGCAATAAGCATTTAAGCAATATAAGAATGAAGTCGAAAATCAATTGAATAAAAAGATTAAAATGATTAGAAGTGATAGGGTGGGGAATACGAATCTCCTTTTGCGTAAATATGTTTAGAATATGGAATCATCCATCAAACTATCGCCTTCTACACACCACAATCCAACGGAGTCGCATGGAAAGGAAAATCGGACATTGAAAGAAATGATTGAATGCTTTACTAATCGCTCCGGTTTATCGCGAGTAACTTATGGGGGAAGCTATCCTTACGCCTAACCGAATACTCCGAGTACCCCACAAAGAAAAACACACTCTATTCCTTATGAAAAACGGAAAAGAAAGAAAACCCAACTTGAAATATTTTAAAGTGTGGGGGTGTCTAGCTAAGGTACAAGTTCCTTTACCCAAAAGGGTGAAAATAGGATCAAAAACCGTGGACTGTGTTTTCATTGGATATGCAACAAACAGTAAAGCATGTAGATTTTTGGTTCATGATTCTCGACAATCCCGAAATTCATAATAATACGGTAATTGAATCCGATAATGTCGAATTCTTTGAAAACATCTATCCGTATAAAATTGAACGCGAGTCGTCGAATGAAAGATTTAAACGACCACGGGAAGAACCAATGGAGAATGCCCCTAGCAAAGAAGATCCAAGGCGTAGCAAACGTCAAAGGACATCTACTTCCTTCGGTCCGTATTTTGTGACGTTTTCGTTGAAAACGAGCCTCAAAATTTCAAGGCGGCTATGTCATCTCCCGATTCAAAGATTTTGGAAAGAGGCGCAAATCAATAGTGAGATTCAATCAATCTTAGATAACCACACATGGGAAGTGGTTGATCTTCCTCCGGAAACAAGCCTTTAGGTTCTAAATGGATTTTTAAAAGGAAAATGAAAGTTCGACGCACTATTGATAAATATAAGGCAAGGCTTGTGGTCAAAGGTTATAGACAAAAAGAAGGTCTTGATTATTTTGACACATACTCGCTCGTAACAAGAATAACATCCATTCGGGTGTTAGTGGCTCGGGTACCGTGTATGGTCTTAAAATTCACCAAATGGACGTTAAAAAAGCCTTTCTTAAATGGTGATTTGGAGGAAGAAATTTACATGGAACAACCCGAGGGTTTTGTGGTTCCGGTAAAGAAAAGAAAGTGTGCAAACTTGTAAAGTCGCTTTATGGACTTAAACAAGCACCCAAACAATGGCATGCTAAATTTGACCAAACCATGTTGGCAAATGGCTTTAAAATCAATGAGTGTGATAAATGTGTTTACATTAAAAACACTTCGTGCCACGAAGTCATTGTTTGTTTGTATGTTGATGACATGCCGATAACGAGCAAAAATATGGCGTATATAAATGCTACAAAGCGTACGTCGGCTAGCAAATTTGACATGAAAGACTTAGAGTTGCCGATGTAATCCTAGGAATCTAATTCATAGAACTCCACAAGGTATAGCATTATCACAAGCCTCACTACATAGAGAAAATACTTGACAAGTTCAAGTACTTGGATTTCAAGATTGCCTAAAACTCCAATTGACGTGAGTTACGCACTTCAAAAGAACGAAGGTGAAAGTAAATCACAAGGGGACTATGCGAGAGTGTGGGAAGTCTTATGTATATCATGAATTGTACACGACCGTATATAGCACGTGCTATTAGCAACCGAGTCGATTTACAAGTAATCCCAATCACACACATCGATGGCAATGAAACGAGTCTTGGGGTATCTAAAACATACTCAAGACTATGCTTTGCATTATAATAAATATCCCGAAGTGATTGAGGATATAGCGATGCAAATCGATCACCGGATCGTTCAAGTTAAATCCACAAGTCGGATATGTTTTCACAATTGGGAGTGGAGCAAAGCGTTGTCTTGGAAATCATCTAAATCGACTTGCATCGCCCGTTCCACTATGGAATCTGAATTCATAGCTTTAGACAAGGCCGGCAAGGTTGCGAATGGCTCCGGAATTTCTTAGAAGATATTCCATTCGGCCCAAACCTTGGCTCCTATATGTATACATTGTGATACCAAGCAAAGAATAGGTAAGGTGGAGCGTAATGTATAACGAAAAATCTCGTCACATACGACGGAGACACAATACTGTTAGACAACTCCTCTCTAGTGGCGTTATCACGATTGACTATGTAAAGTCAAGAGATAACGTAGCGGATCCGCTTACAAAAGGCTTATCTAGAGAGGAGTTAGTAGATCATCAACGGGAACGGGTTAAGGCCGAGGACAAGTCATCACGGCGGTAACTCTACCTAGCCAGATCGGGAGATCCCAAGAGCTAGGTTCAAGGAGATCAAACAAAGTCATGATCGACGGTTCAACATTGTCAAATAACTCAACCCATTCTCGACGAAGACAATGTTCGTAAATAAGGATAAAACTTTATGGCTTGTTAATGAGTTAATAAAGCACTAAGGTTTTTTAATGATTATCTAAATCGCGTTGTATGACCGTATAACGTGGCTATAGGACCACATGTTTAGAAATCACCCATGCGAGTGTTAAGTGTAAGCCGCTTTAAAGCGGGAATGACAACGAAGGCCCATTCTCTATGCATTCACGAAACCAAAGCGTGTTCATGGTCAAAAACGAACACAACCGTGAGAACCATAAACGGTTGAGGGTTGATTGTATGACTTATGTTGTCTAGGTATACAACAAAGTTCGACGGTTCAAAGATATCAAATCTACCGATTGATCGAGTATATCCGATATAAGTTCACTACGGAAAGTTCAAAGTGGAAACCTACTTATCCGTACGCAATAATCTTCGCTTGTATATCACACTTGTCCGCGCATTCTTTTATATTATGGCCATTCCCCATTCACATGCGGGGGATTGTTGGGTTTTGATATTGGTGAACGGGAAATGATGGGATGAAAAGTGAAGGGAATGTAATGGTCCTTTTTTTTGCTTTGGTTAAAACATTCGTCCCACATAGGAAAAAGAGAGGGAAAGAGAGGTGTATATATTACATTACACCTTATCTAGTCTAAAAGGGTTGCGGGCAGACCCCGCGCCGTCGTCGTCGCTCGCTCGCTTCGCTTTCGGCTTGGATTTGGATTTGGATTTGGCTTTGGATTTAGAAAAAGATCGATTGATTGATTATCTTTTTGGACAAACTTTTCTTTAATTATTTAATTATTTATTTAATTAATCATTTAATTAAATAGAAAATCCACCCTACCCGCGACCGCGACCGACCCTTGGTCCGTTTTCTCTTCCCGATTTTTTTTTCAAATTTCCCTCCAAAAAAATCTCGGTGACCGATCTCGAATGGTTGCAATCATTCAGAATCAGTACCTCCAACTGCTATAAATTCCTTCATTTTTTCAGAATTCAGTACGAATTTTCTGCGCTTACAAATCTTTCTCTCCAAAACTCTCTCTTGTTTATTCTGCGTGATACACTATTGTTGAGTGGTTCGCCACTACATTTAATTTGGAGTACTACTATTCCGGTAAGATAATCGTTCTATCCTCGGGAAGGAATATTCCATCAACCTCGAGTACCGTGAGGGGAATAATTTCTTAAGGACACACTTTGAACTAAGTGGGCTCGATTATATTCGAATTTTTTTTTTCCAACACCGTTTCGTTCATTTTCCGCTCGTACTTTCGTTGTTTATCGGGTTCATTTTACGATTTCGTTCAAACTCGTTTATACTTATACGTATTATTTTTGACAACATCTATATACACCAAGGCAGTCAAGTGGCATTTTTTTATAAGTTAGTTGTTGAATGATAAAGCCACACATTGTAAGCTCTTTTCACTTTTTCTTTATTTCATGCGCCACACACGAGTAGAGACTACTTTGTATTCTACTTGACCCTCCAGGGTGGTTATATATAGAAAATGAAGTTAAGTGGGTAATACTAATACTCCATGGTTTATGTTTATAAGTCGTAACTAGAGCTAAGTTTAGGGATTTTTATTATAAATTATTCCTAATTTTATTTCTATGGGATAATTTAGCCAGATTTTCATGTAAGAATGACAATAGGTAGTCACTTCTGATGGTATCATTTAAAATATATCCAGTTTTTGAAAACTATTTAAAATTTAGCCAAGCTGACAAACCTGTGTTGTTGCTCCTCCTCTACTTCTGATGCGAAGTTTTGGTGAATTATAAATAGCAAAATTAGACATTAATACTAAAACATAATAGTCCAATCCGGTGCTTCTTACAAAGATATGTCGTTTACCACTTTACCTTGTTATTATAAAGCGCTTCTAAGTAAGGGCAGAACTAGCTTGGCAATTATGAGCTCGATAGAATTAAGTAGTTTTAATGCAATTATTATATTTGTGTTTTAAAAAAAAAAACTTAATATGTATTACAATTTATCAAGAATCTAATAACTTTCTTATTTTCGAATTTAGAATTCATAAACACAAAATTCTAACTTCTATCTCTGCTTCTAAACATGTTTGGAATGTTTTCTCTGGAATTGTTGAATTTTACTGTGTAAAAAGTTAATGCAAGTGGAGTAGTAACGCCAAAGCTAACTTCAGACCCACATCTTTTAACTTCAATATCGTGAAGTCTGAATTTGATTTTGAAGCGGCTAAACTTTAAAAAACTTTATAAACTTGGGCTATTCTTTAAAGTAGGGTGTTAAAATGGCTATTTGTGCACTTTCCCCAATTTTCATAGCAATGACCATGAATAAAATTGAATCATCTTGAAGAGTTTAAAGACTTTCCATGCCATTATATCTTTTCAAGTTCTAAAAAGCTTCCATTTTTTCTTCTTAATTTCTTAAAGGATTAGAGCAAGTAGCGACTGGACAATAGAAACGTCATACTAAGCCCTTTTTTTTTTTTTTTCATCAGGTTAGTTCTTCGTCTTTCTAGACTTTTTTTTAGCAGTATTTTGGTAGGTAACAAAGTGGTTGGTAAATATTATTACAAAATTGATTCTCTGCTTGAGCTTTAGCGACTGCTACAGTACTACTTGCCATTGTTGTAATCATGTTATTATTACATAAACAAAGAATGAGCTGATGACCTATGCACGCAATATGTTCGATTATTTGCTCATTAGACTTTCAACCTCTAGTGTTTAAAAGAAGTAGCTTTTAACTTTAACCAAAGGCCTTGGAGCAACGGTAAGTTGTCTGGTCACACGTTCGAGTTGTGGAAGCAGTCACTAATGCTTGCATCAGGCCAGACTATATCTACATTACACTTCTTGGGGTGCGGCCCTTCCCTGGATCCTACTAATGCGGAATGCTTTCTTGGGGTGCGGCCCTTCCCTGGAGCCTGCTAATGCGGAATGTTTTGTGTAGCGGGGCTGCCCTTTTTTTTTTTTTTGGCCCTTTTAACGGTAACCAAAGGCATATCTAGGATTTTAAGTTTGTGCATGTGGAGTACCACCGTACACACTACTTCTTTGTCTCAATGACTGTTGCCTTAGTTTAAATTCATTTTTGTTAAATCTTATTCAGATGTGTGTGTGTGTGTGTTTGTGTAATACGTATACGTACGTGTACATTTATGTGTGTATGTATACGTTTATCACTGATTTAGGGTAACAGATGTTCTTATAGGTTGGGTTCGCTCCTGCTCCCCGTGAGTATTCCCTTTCCCTTGTATGTACAGCAGTTTGATGATCATGCTTTTAGCTTCTTCTGTTAAGAAAGAGAAATGAAACTTAAAAAGAGTTGGTACTGTGCTCAAATTCAATATTATGGCTTCTAAACCTTGTTTTACTAACTTCTCCAGGAATGTAGCTATAGCACATGAGTTGCCATGTAATATTAACTTTGGATGAAATGCTACTCTACTTTCTTCTTCTTCCATTATCTTTATTAGTATGTGTATAAGACTATGATGTGGATGTTCAAGTGGTCTGCCATTAAGTGTATGTTTTCGATTTTGTGTTTTGTACACTTAAAGAGTTTGATAAATTTGTGGTCTTAATTTTGATTCTTGTCATCAACAGGTTTCTTATATTAGGAGTTTCTCTCAGAGATTTTAATCCTCCCAGCAGAGCATTTAAGCAAGGGAAAATGGTCATCCATTCTGCATTAAATCTTAACCTTTCTGCAATTTCATCACTCTCTGCTCTCAAAGCAGGGCAACAATTTAGTTCTTGCTCTTTCGCTAACTTCCTATTGCCGCCTCCTTTGAAACGTCTGACTTGCTTTGCCACTTCAAGAAAGGCTGAGGAGGAACATGTGCCTGATCCAAAGCATAACTCTGGTTCAGGGCCTAGGAAAGCTACTGGTTCCCAGGAAAGTAAAGTTACTGTTAATGAAGACAAAGGTTCCGCCAAGATCTTCCCCACAACAATACCCAAAAAGCCAAGGCGTGGTCGCAGGAGTGAAGCAGCTGCAGTTGAGGATTTTGTTCGTGATTCGCTAGAAAAGACATTTGCTTCTCTCCGGGAGCAGAACTCTGAAATAATGAAAGATACTGAGAATATCCTCAAAGATAGGGTTGATGATGACACTGATTCTGATCAAAGTAGTGATGATGAAGATGATAGCAGCAAGGATATGAAAGAAAATAAAATGATCGTTGAGGAAGAGGATCCAGATTGGCCTCTAGATGCAGATGTTGGATGGGGAATTAGAGCATCAGAGTATTTTGACAAGCATCCAATAAAAAATGTAGTAGGAGAAGACGGAGTTGAGATTGATTGGGAGGGGGAGATTGATGATTGTTGGGTGAAAGAAATCAATTGTCTTGAGTGGGAGAGCTTCGCTTTTCATCCCAGTCCCCTCATTGTTCTTGTTTTCGAGAGATACAATCGGCAAGTGAATCTTGTTTTTTGAACTAATTGATGTTCTTAGATTATATCTTGTAAACCATATGCAGTTCTTTTATGTTCTCTGAAACATTTTTGTAAACGCACAGGGCTAGTGACAACTGGAAAGCACTTAAGGAGCTAGAGAAAGCAGCCCAGGTGTACTGGAGTGCCAAAGAACGCTTGCCTCCTCGGGTTTGTGAAACATAATCACTTCTCTGTACATTGTCCACTAGTCAACAATCTTAACTTAGCTTTCCTCGTGTAGACTGTGAAGATTGACATAAACATTGAGAGGGATCTAGCCTATGCTCTTAAAGTTAAAGAGTCTCCACAAATATTGTTCTTACGAGGAAATAGGATACTCTACAGGGAAAAAGGTACTTACATATTTCCTTGCTAGTTTGATATATTAATTGTAACCTTTTCAGCTAAAATTTCACCATATATCATTGTTCCGTGGGACAATGGTTTACTTTGCAACTTTGGATAAATCTGTGCAGACATTCGAACGGCTGATGACTTGGTTCAAATGATAGCATATTTTTACTACAATGCAAAAAAACCTTCATGCATTAACGATGCAGCTTTATCTCAGCGGTCTTAGTCAACTGAGGTACTGATGCTGACTTGTTTAGACTTTCATTAGAAACTCATAGATCAATGTTATCAAAAGGTTTAAACTTCTATGTGCAGCTCAGATTAAGTTGGCAGAAATATTCAAAGGGGAAATGGATCATGGATCCCTGTGTAACTGGGGCCAATTGGTCGTTTTGTTCACTGGAAACTGAGTATACAATTCAGAGAGAACCTTGGAAGAATGTCTGGTTGAAACGTCGTGATGGTACTTTCTGATTTATGCCTTCAGCTGCTGATGTAACTTGCAAATGGAAGGTTAAAGAAAAAGGTTATATTCTACAAAGAGCTTAAAGTAGCTTATGCTTCTTACTATATAGAAGAGGATAATTGGAAAGAGAACTCCCAGTTGCCATGATCTTACTCTTAGTTTTATTTGCTTGTTTACATGGCATACTAGCCTGATATGTCTATAAAATACTTTATAATTACTTAGAAAAGTTCATGCATCTTCTGCTACTTACATCTACTCTTTATTGACCCTGCTAGCTACAACTAAATTGGAGTTATCTTTTTTCGTAGGAGATGTTTGTCACGTTAGGTATGGAACCTTTCCATTAATACTAACCCACAGAGATATGATTGGATAATGTATTGGTTCCTTGCTTTATTCCATCCTAAGATAGGAAAGTGCAGATCAGATAAACAAGACAATATGTTCCTTGGATGGGCTAACTATAACTGCTTTTATCTGTTAGGTTATAGTAAGATACTAAAGTGCTTTCTTTTCAAAACTTTGGGATATCACATTATCAGGAATATGCCATGATTAAAGAAATGTTAAATCACTCAACGTCAAACCTAACTAGGAGCATTTGCAGATAAAACTACAGTTTAACTAAACCTGAACTCTGAATAGACTCACTCAACAAACGAACTTTCACCTAAAATAACCTCTTAAAACTTTTTTATTACTTTCTTAAGTGTGAGGTAGCCAGAATCGTAGTGTAAAATATTGGATGTCAGCACCCCACAAGTCACAAGTGAATATAATTTTATAAAGGACTTGAGTTCCAAAAGTGTAATGCGTTTCTTGCACCCAAGGTGTAGCCTACTGATTAATTTAGTGAAAATTATGAGAGATCGAGGTTCAAATAAAAAATGTTAGGTGATTTCTTTTTATCTAACTAATTCTTGGTGGGCAAAGTATGTCAATAATTTGATGGAAATAGCAGATACTCTATAAAATAATAAACGAGCTAGGTCGGACACCAATGTTATTAAGAATAAGTTTCACGCGCTTGCCAAATAATATATTATATGCTGGACAAAGAAAACCATTCAATTGAACAATAATTTTATAACATTTATCAATTTGGGATGATTGGAATATACAGCAAAACGATCCAGACATTTGGCAACTATGAGAGGATGTCACGACTCACGAAGGCTTTAATTTCGTCATAACAGAAAAATTACAATTTATAAGGGTCCCATTTTCCAAACTATGTCACTTTCAAATTTCTTCCAACATCCATTCATTTATTCATTCTTGTCCTTTTCTTTAAGTACTAAACCCATTTTATGCGCCAAAATGCCTTATTTATTCAGTGGTATTCCTATTCCACTTAGACACTTTTTGCAATTATCGGAGTAAAACCAACACCAAATCTCCTACGTGGATTAAGTGGCCAATTAAATTGCTAGCTCATTTAAATTGTGCCAATATTTGCCAACTCATTTTAATTGTAAATTCACTAATTTGTAAATTCGTGGAGTTTTGACCATTAAGAATTGGGGCAAGTGGCGCACCGCTTTGGTGTTGGTTTTGCTCGATAATTTTGTGGAATAAGAATGACCCAAGTGTTTAAATAAACCCTTTAGATCGGTGTTGAAAGAATTGGATGACACTCGATGGGTTTGGCGATGGGTTTTCTTTTATGATGCCTTAGCCATCGTAAAAGGCGTTTGTTACCCTTTTATATATTTGGAAAATATAGGCCTGCAAGTCGCATCAATTTTGTTAAGTGAGAATAAAATTAGTATCTATTTAGAAAATCAATTGAACATTATTGATTCCATGTGTTAGTCTATTAAGAGCCTTTTTTTAGATAAGCAAGAAGTATAATTGTAAATGAATTATGGATGTCCCCATAAGCGCACAAACGAACGTTACTTCCAATTCTCATTTTCCTAATTTGATATCATACTACGTCTAGATACTTAACTTCAACTATAATTTGCAATTATTTTACCCATCAATGAAAGAAAGCCTTCCAAAATTTTGGGTAAAAATTATCTTTCCCTTTAACTTTGTGAGTTCTCTGATACATATCTTTTTGTCTCAACCTTCTGTCTATTCCCTTTTTATTACTTTAAAAAGGTATTATTTACACGAGCGTTATAGTTTTGAGTTATTGGAGTCAATTTAAATGTCAATATTTGTTGACAATTTGTCAATTTCATCAAACAAATAGTTTACTGATTAATAGTACCTTCATCCCATTTTAAGTGTGTTACTTTGATTACGCACAAAGTTCAAGGAATAAAAAAAGACTTTTGAATCTTGCGGGCCTTAATTAAAGATGTGTGCAATGTACTAAAATGTCATTTGAATCTTGTGAATTTAAACTTGCTAGGATGTTTGAATTGTCAACTTATTAGATATAGAAGAAGCTTTCTTTTTGACACGGACCAAAAAAAAAAACAAGACACTTAAATTGAAACGGAAGGAGTAGCTTTTTTTTCCAATTAAGTAACAGAGTATTGACATCCTAAAGTATATTATCATAAACTCCTCTTTGTTACATTAAAACATCGTCCAAAGAATTTATGTTAAATTAAAGCAGATAAATCAAGTTAATTAATTTGGAACGTATTGAAAGTATTTTTCTCACTGCATGATCACGAAATTCACGTGGTCAAGAAACATCAACTTTATTGACGTGCTTTTGTTGTATTGGACTTTAATAATACCTTTTTTTATTTGCATACTTTATGTGAGTTGACCTATAACAGTTCCACCACTAGGGTAAATCAGTAAATACATATAGTTTTCATAACGGTTACACTTTCTCGTGACGACAGAGCGATATGCATTAATCAGGGGACCGTTAAGGACCCTTACTAAATTTTACTGCCAAACGTACCCTTACATCAAACTGGGGTTTTCGTAATTGTCAATTAACGGAAAAGATTTAGGAAATTGACTTAAGCATAAGATTCAATTTCCCTTTTCTAGGGAAAAATGTGACCGACAAATCCTTTTGAACCATTTTAGCTGAGAGTCCCAAATGGCAAAATCAAACTTGCGACTCTCCAGCAAATTATATGATTTCCTAATTAGTATTCTCATTTTCATATTGCTTTGATATGCTTGTCCTTATCTGAATTTTTGTCTTGTTTTTTTTTTTAGCCGAGGGTCTTTCGAAAACAGCTTCCTACCTTCCAAGGTGGAGTAAGGTCTACGTACACTTTATCCTCCTCAGACTCCACATTGTGAAATTCCACTGGTATGTTGTTGTTGTTGTCGTCGTCGTCCTAATTAGTATTCTCACCTTCCCATTCTTTCTCAAGTGTTTGACTGAAATAATTACTTAATTTTTTCCAAGAAAATCTTATGAATTGGATGATGTAAAAATTGAAGAATCTTCAAAAATTATCTTATCTAAAAAGGAAGAAAGAGCTTTTCATTAAATAGATGTTCAAATTAAGTAAAGGAATTGGCTTAGAGAGCGGCGTGAGCAACACTAACATTGCAACTTCAACAATAAGTTACTCCCCTGGTCATAATGAGTGTCCACTTAATTAATTCAAAATAAGTGTATACTTATATAATTAAGAAGGAACTAATTGTTTTCTTCTGAATTTTCTATTTATATAAGTGAATTTTTATGTAATTAAGAAACTATATTGATTAGGTAATACTTATTTAATTAAGGCTAGTTCAGTTAAAATACCTATTCTTCTTCTACGAAGCAAGATTTTTCGGGGATGAAATGAAAGATTAAATGAAAGACTTATTTTGAAGCGAAGGAAGTAGAATTTAATATGCTTTTTATTTCAGTTGTTGTTATACATGTATTTTTTTATTCATTCAATTATTTAAATACTCAGTGAATCAATATAGTACTAATTCCAATATAAGTTTAAAAAAGTTTTCTAATTTTATACCAATAATGCAAAATTTGAAAGAAACGGAGGTGTTATCAAACCACAAATAACAAATGAAAGAGAAGTCATTGTCAAGGAGAATACTGTCATTTCACCTAGTGATGCATGTCACAAGAGTTCCTCCACCTCATATTTGCACCACCTCACAAGTGTACACACACTTTCCCTTGACCTAATAAACCTCATAAACCCCTCTCTTAGCTCCCCACACACATATATTATATAGAAAGAGAAAGACAGAAATCTAGGGAGAGAAAACCACAAATCCCCCAACAGTCCCACAAAAAGAAAACAACAAACAAAAATAGAAACAATGGCAGCCACTTCAACCCAAGAATTCCTGGACGACTTTCGTTGCCCAATTTCACTGGAAATCATGTCCGACCCGGTTATCCTCTCTTCGGGTCACACCTTTGACCGTGCTTCAATCCAACGTTGGGTTGACTCCGGTCACCGTACTTGCCCCATTACTAAACTACCCATACCCGACCCGGTTACACTCATCCCTAATCACGCCCTTCGTAGTCTCATTTCCAATTATACCCTCGTCTCTTTCCCTAAACCACTATCTTATCCTGACCCACAATCCCTCATTCAAACCCTAATTAATTCTTCTTCCCCAATGGATTCTAAGCTCAACTCGCTTGACCAACTCAGTAAGCTCTCAAAACGTGACTCAGCGATTCGAAGGAAATTAACCGAATCAGGTGCTATTTCAGCTGTGCTTAATTGTGCTCAATTACAGGAAAAAGCGCTTCATTTGTTGCTGAATTTGAGTTTAGATGATGATAATAAAGTCGGGTTAGTTGCTGAAGGAGTTGTGGGGAAAGTAGTTGCAGCGTTAAGGACAGGTGGCGGCGATTCAAGGGCGGTCGCCGCCACGGTTCTAACGAGTTTAGCTGTTGTAGAAGTGAATAAAGCAACAATTGGGGCATACCCAGATGCAATTCTTGGATTGATTTCACTTCTTTGGTGTGGAAATGTTAGAGAGAGAAAAGAAGCAGCTACTGCTTTGTATACGTTGTGTTCTTTTCATGATAATCGGGTTCGGGTTGTTGAGAATCAGGCTGTGGAGATATTGATAAGGAATGCGAATTCGGGGTTAGAAAGAGCTGTTGAGGTATTGGGATTGTTAGCGAAATGTAAAGAGGGTCGTCAGGAGATGATTAAATTTGGTGGGTTATTGGATGTTTTAGTGAAGTTGTTGAAAAATGGGTCATCAAGAGCTGTGCAATATGCTTTGTTGACTATAAGTTTGTTGTGTAATTATAGTGAAAGGATGAGGGTGTTGGTTGTAAGAGAAGGGGTGTTTGAGATTTGTGTTGGATTATTGGAAGATGATAATGAGAAAGTTAGAAGGAATGCTAATAGTTTGATTAATGTTTTGCAAGGAAAAAAATTGAGTCTTTGATTTGGTTAATTAAAGAAAAAAAAAAGGATGTCAATTTGGAAAGTGTTGATTTTTGATGGATTTATGGAAAGCATTGGAGGGTGAAGAAGGTGAGTTGGGTTTCCTTATTTTGTTGAATAGTTTTTCTTTGTACAAAATGATTAGAATTTTAGGGCCAAAAAAAATGTGTATCTCTCTCTCTCTTTTGTTTTTATATTTTGAAAATAAAGATGAAAAAGAAAATCAATGGTTCTCATATTGTTGTTTTTCTCCTTATATTAAAGTTTTACTTCTTTTAATGTAAAAAAACTAAAAATCCATTCTTCAGGTTAAATGCTTGTATAAATTTTATCCCCAGTTTTTCCTTATAGTGAGTAGTCAATATTAGGAATGATGAATGAGAGTCTATGTAGCTGCTTACAACAGTTTACAAATACAGTAGTGTCCTAGATAGGAGTATAATTAAGCATGATATTGAGAAAGGGGTGATGAATATAGAAAGATTCGCTCTTGCTATTTTTATATGCTGTTATGTGCACTTGCTAAAAGATTTCATTCACTGTACTTTTTGTGCATGGAGGGGGGAAGCACATAAATTGATTTGATCTTGATTTTTGGATTTCCACATTACATGTTAAGACTGTCCCACCTCCACTGCTACTGCATCAAATTTTCATCTGACTGGATTGTACTCTGCTAATGGCTAAATTGTTGCTGTTACTTAGAAGTAAACAAGCCAAAACACTTCTCCAATTATTATTTTTCCTCCTAGCCTCCAAATTTTTTAGAGGAATCTTGATGTTTTGTCGGTATAGGTTGTCTTTGTTAACTGTTAAGGAATCATTTTGTATTTCTTTCCCCCACCTTGGTAGATAGAGTTACTCGTACCTATGCTGATGGGACGTCTATCCCATGAAATTAGTTAATTAGTTGAGATACCCGCAAACTTGTCTGGATATTAGGAAGGACAATTTCGCTAAAATGTGCCTTAAGGAGCAACTCTTGTGTGCAAAAATTGTAAATTGTCGAATACAGGTAGTTATGTTCAAGCAACTAATTCTCACAAGTTTTGTGTGCCGTTGGTATGCAGACGTAATAAAATTTTCCTAAGATAGCCTTTGCAGTGAAATGATGGTATCCTCTTTATGAAGTGTGGCACAAAAGAATTGAATATGGCTGATGAGTGTGAGATTTCCAGAATACGGATTTCTCATAGTATATTCTCTCGGGAGAGCTAAATATCACCATATAATAAATGCACATGTTATACTACTACTATTTTTTTTAATTATTCTTTGTGGGGGAGGGGAGGAGGTTAGTAGTGGAAATATGATTTATGTGATACACATAGAATAATGTGTTGAATGGGACCAAATAGTTTTATGCATTTGAATTACATTCATTATGGATTGGATGAACCTGTACAAATCTATCTTTTAAATTAAATTTGTTAGGTAAGAATCTTATTTCAGGTTATGAATATAACAAAATAAAGTTGGAAAATCTTAGGTGACCATCCCCACACGCTTAGCATTTAGATTCCTCTACCTGTTGAATTAAATACAGAAGAATTTCAACCCGGATTATAAGGAAGAACTCTCTCTTTTGGTTGACAATCTTTCACCAGCTTCTACTCAACCAAACAAGCCACAATGTCATTGGGGAAAAACATTTATTCGCCCTCTATTTGCATTCAATTAAATTAACAAATTTAGGTATATAAAATTAATGTAGCTAGGGATATATTTTATATATTAAATTTTATCATTTAATTCTGGCCAACCATTTACTTTAATTTTTTATTCCAAGAAAAAGTACCTGGTTGGTGGAGCTAAGTATTTTGACAAAGCTACCTGCATTTGACTATTATTATATATTACTATTACTATTATTTGTTGATGACAAAGACGGTTCTTTTCTTTTACCTTTTTTTTATTTTTTCTAATTGAATTGTGAAGCTTTTGTTCAATTTTTCTATGTGGACAATTTCATTTCCCAAGGAAAGTTTCAATTCAACGAGAGTTGCACATAGATTCCTTTCTAGTCCTTCTCAAGAAGATGCCAAACCTATTACTAGTATGTTTTTTTAATCATATTTGTTTTTCTTTTCTCTCTTTAGTCGTCATCTCCTTTTCCTCTTAAGAAGAAAATTCAGAAGCTGGTAGTTAGTAGGTGCCATCCCTTGCTCTAAGGAAGGAACGCTATCTCATGGGCCTGGGATTTATTATTGTGGGCTTGACAAGTTTGCAGGCCTTTGAACTAGTCCAGTATGGAAATCTAACATATGGATCAGCAGTCAACTCAGAAATTTTCACCAATTGTCTCTTTTTGGTGTAGTTATTAGTAAATGATTATCCACTTATTTCTCTTGCTAACTTATGAACTTTTTGGACTGCGGTTAAAAAATTCTTTTTGCCAAATTGAGAATTTAATGAGAAGATGCTAAACAACGGTTTAAAATTTTTGTAAGTTATTACTAATGTTAGATAATAGGCTAATGTTTTGTCTGTAAAGTTGAGAAATATATGAGCAAGCATTAGATGATATATAGTCTAGCGTTTGTAGAAGGGTAATTTCACAAGAGCTATATTCGCACAACTTTTAAAAATAGGAAAAAAATTTAAATGATTGACCTAAAAACTGGACATTATATAGACTTTTTTTTGTGCGGAGTGCCCTTCTTTAATTTTACCCCTCAAATTGGTGGTCTTTAATTTTTGTCCCTTTCGCCTAATACCATGAGGTTTGAGGTTCGAATCCTAGCTCAGTTGAAAAAAAAAAAAAAAGACAATTTCACAAGGTAGAGTTTTTTAGGAAAGTTAGGCCTTAAGGCAGAGTTTTGCCTTCAGGTATAAGGCAGAGTTTTGGCATGCGAGTTTGCCTCAAAACTCTACCTGATCAGGCAGAGTTTGAGAAGGTAGCAAAATTCTACCCGAGGCATAGTTTTGCAGGCAAATATATGTCTTGCGAATCCAAACTCTAACTTGCGATTTTTTTTTTAAAAAAAAATTTGATTAAGAGGAGGTTCGAATCCGAAACCAACGGGTTCTAACGAAGGGCAAAAATTAAAATCACCAATTTAATAAGCAAAAATTAAAGACCACCCCAAAATAAGGACATTCTTGCGAATTGCCCTTATATAGATATATCAGCCGGATCAACCTAATTGCGTGTTTCATTTGGACGATACATTGTGGGTTGTTTTTTATTTACATTTGATGTTTACACTCATTCAACGAGCCCATCGCATGTTTTTCTAATATTATTATCCCTACATAATAACTAATTAATATACATGTTCATCTTAATTAATCACTTTATAATAATAACTAATTTGGTATAAAAATTTCGAGTGTGCGTATGTTTTAATCTATTTATTATCTCTAATTAACAAAAGTAACTAGTACATTCTATGTTATGGGAAACAGAAATCATTCTCAAGGTTACAAGTGTGATAGTCATCATTGAATTTGATCTTGGGAGAAATGACCACTAAAATAATGAACATCTAAGAAAATATGAAGCTAGCACAAGTGACCTTTTATAAGTGATGACTCATACTCGGTGGACCCTACTTCCGGCCAAAAAATTGACTAAGAGCCCGTTTGGATTGGCTTATAAGTTTTATGTTCGTTTTCGCTTTTTTTTTTGAGTGTTCACAAATTTAAATTAAAAGTTATTTTGTCTTAAAATAAGTTCTCAAAAAATTAATTGGACCGTTTTTAAAGCTTAGAAATTATCTTAAAGTGTTTTATAACAAATTATAAGTCTCAAAAAAATAAGTTGGACTATCCCAACTTTTTTTTTTTTTTTTATGTTCTAAAAACAACTTATAATTTTTTTTTTTTAGCGTCATCCAAACAGGCTCTAAGAGGATGAGCTTAATCACATGAAAAAATAGTCCGGATATACTTAAAAAAATGTGTGTGCATATGGAATAACAAGCTCTAGTGGTAGATTCAAAAGAAGAATGAAAGCTGACATGATGTAGCACTCGTAAAAGCCAACATTCAACTGAAAAGTGGGACGATGCCATGATTGTCTTCAAGTTCAGATGTTCTACATCATGGAGTATTTAATTTGTATTAAGCAATTACACAGACATTCTTGTGCTATACTATATATTACTACTTCAGAGACAAGCAATGCTATTACGGACCAAATGATTTGAAGCTCATGCCTCCAAGACATCCTTGAACCACAATACACATGCTTTCAAATGGTCGACCCAATCACGGATTAATTTGCAGATTTAATAGAATTCAGTGTTTCAGAGTAAAAGTCTATGGGGCCCGAAAACAACTATAGAAAGAGTTAGCTGTATATTTCAGAATCGATTTTCTAGAACTCACAACCTCTAAATTCAGAATATTCTATTACTTTCAAGGGTTATCCGATGAACACATACAACTAACTAAATTGGACTAAAATGCCAATTCAGGATGATCAAGATGATTCTTTTAAAATATCATGTTTATGAGGTGGATGTAAGGTTTTAAGTACGCGCGCGCACACACGCTATATATACATGATGTATGTCAACCATGTATGCTACTTCTTAATTAATGATACTTCGATGATGATTTATGACGACCCTGAGTTAAAACTTAGAAATTGATCCTTTAATTGCTTTCTAAGTTTAAGTCAGGGTCATAGTAAGAAGAAACATACATGATTGACATACAAGATCTTTAATATTTCGGACTAAACGTAATAGTTGTATTCTAGCTATTAATTGCTAATCGTAATTGTGACTAAAGCAGCTAGTTGAAACAGTTTGCAATTCAGCAGTAAGTAAAAATGAAAAACGAACCTAATGAAGATTTAGGCCTAAGGGCCGACCAAAAGAAAGAGACGTGTCCACAATAGAAGATTTAATCCTGAGTATAATGATTGATTAGCAATAATGCATGTTTATTAAGTGCATATTTATATTCTATTGTGATATCATGAAAAAGCAGAACAAAAAGATCATGAAAATTGACAGAAAGAGGATGAACTTATAAATTAAGAAAAGATGAGCACGCTTCAAAGAGAAACCATCTTTGATCATATAATTTATTTTGCTCAGCTCTGAGAAAATGATCGATCGACTTCTTTTCTAATATTTGACTTGGATATTTGTTAAGACCGGTTATCTAAAAAGTAAACTACTGGAAATGTGTTATTAATCCCACACTATCATGTTCTACTGTTCAAAACAACCGAACCGTACTAGAAGTGGATTTGAAAACTACACAGCAATTTCTGATCCATCTAAGCTACCTGGCTAAGCCATGCACTCTTAAATAAATTCTCTCCTTTTAATGTAATTTGGCCCGGCTTGGGGGCGGCAGGATGATAATGAGTATATCAATCAATAAAAATAGAAAAGGAACAAAAGGTTAGATAAGTTAAATATCTATGAAAATTAAAATATACACATAACAACATAGAGGAATACATGGCAGTAATTCGCTACAGTATAATGACTCATGTTGTGACAAACACAAAAGACATGCTAATTCCTTTTTTACTATATATTTCTTCCCATGAAGATTTAGAATTTACAAATAACAAATTCATTATCTTAATTAATTAACATCCTATTGCTCATGGAGTTCCAAATTAGTATAGGAAAATAATGGATCGGAGGAAGTATCGTGACGTGTGGAATCACATATTTCATTAATCCAGTGTGACTTTATTTATTTTTAACTTTGCAACATGCTTTATATATATCTGTATGCATGTCTGGTTATTTTTCTTAAGTCAAGCAGGATGAAATTAATATTCCGTCGATGGCTCGAATACGTGATGTATCTCGACTAACACCATGTTTGAAGTCCAACTTGTCTCTTTTAAAATCTTAAATTGTTGGAGATATATTTAAGTACTGTACATATTTATATTAGGTTTGCTGTACTATCTCCTATTGCATATTGACAGATGCATTAGCAGCCAGTGGCCCAGTGCCATTTACATAATTATCTGACCTTAAATTTGTTACTTCAATATTAGGTCATTCTATTGATCCATCAATTATTTGGGTTCTTTTACAACATCCATCCAAAATGTAAAACTTAAGGCTAAGGCTTTATATAGCAATGAAAATAGACTAGTGATAAAACGCATAGTATGAAATTCTTGACCGTTTAGTCTGATCACATTCATGTTTGAAATTCTTGACCGTTTAGTCACCATAAATTGAAACTTTCTAGTTGTAGTAATTGAACATTGAAATGACCCCATTGATACGTGGTGCAGCTAAACTCAACAAAATGGATTTGCAAAGATGTACGTGGAAATCAACTTGTGATTTAGAAGTCATCGTCAAATTTGGCAAGTTTCAGCCTTTTTCCACTTGAGATCAGTATATAGCAGCAGACATGCATGTAATTTTAACTATTTTAACATGTCCTCCAAAAGAACAACAGGGTTGTCAATGTCAATGACTTTTTTCAATAGTTCTCCTTCATTGCAAGATTGTGATCATTTCTAGTTCTTCGATCCTTTCTTGCTTAATTAATATGTACACTTTACAGATTTTATTGAAGGTGATATAAATTAAATCTAATTAAAAACAAACTTCATGGAGAAACAAAAGAAATAACACTACTATAATCATGAAAGTTAGTATTACTTAGCCGAAGAAAAACGGAGCCATAGAATCTCTAGCTAATCGGTAAATAGTATAATAGCTATTGCCATACGCTTGACATAATTGTCTCTCATTCTTTCTCTGATATTATGTAATTAAAGTGTGTAACCATTTTATTTTTCAAAACTTTAAGTTATTTCAAAAAAAATAATGACGTAATTATATTTTCAACATACTTGAATATTACATCTAAGTTATACGACTATAAACTAATATTTGACTACTAATTAGCATGGATTGTGGCTACATCAATCTATGTCATTTGACATATAATGGTCGTCATAGTGATGCAAGACGCTATGTGAAATTGTTCTGAATAAAACTAGAATTTGTAACGTGAGGAATTTGACAGATATGGTCATCGTTGTCAACAGTAGATCTAGCAGCCATTTTAAGATATTAAACTTGTATGCATGTTACGTTTTTCTTCTTTATGGAAATTCAGTTACTTCTTCTCTCGATTTATTGTTTATGAAAGGATTAAGATATATTGCGAGATATGAGTAATAATTTCGTCACTCTTACGCAGATTTTTTTTTTTTTTTTTTTTTTTTTACTTTGAGAATTTGTTTTTGGACTTTGGTGCGGGATTTATTGTGTGTCTTAATTTAAAATTTAACGATTTCTTGTTTACTAAGTCCAAATCAAAATCGTACTAACTCGAAATAGTCTTGTTACAAGTTACGTATTCTGAAATGTCGAAGATATTTGACTGGTCCCACAGCTATAAGCCTATAATTAATGAAAATATACTGCTTCTAATTAAGTTCTATCAACTTGGGGGGTCCAGTTTTAAAACTTCCTCGTAAAAAATTTAGGTTGAAGTAGAGAGAATATAATTGATCAGGTTAATTAAACAATGTCTTCGAACTAACACATGAACAGTTGAAAATAAAAGGAAAAAAATTAAACTTTCCAAGGCCGCCTCCAATGTATCCAGTCTGACATATGAAGCCTTTGAACATTTTTAATTACTAAAATATTGTATTCAAAACTCTAAAGCTGTTTAATTACTAGAATATTTGTTTAGGTCAATTCTGGACCTTTCAGAAGTTTTATACGGTGCGGGGTGCACATATGAGGACTCTCATATCCCACCTTCATATTCTAGAACAAGTCAAGTCTCGACATTGGTGTTAGTGGAGATAAGTCTTGACTACAAATAAGGTTATTCAGAATTGTAATTCTAATTTACTGTAAATTAGGAATATAATCAAGATAGATAATCAAACCTTCAATATGGGGTATATATATAATTCCATGATTTTAGTATGAATTTTATTCTGATTTTAGCTAATATCCGTAATCAAACATGAAATAAATTTATTTTCATATTTTATATTCTGATAACGCCTTAATCCTTATAACCAAATGGCCCTTACTGGACATGTTTAGTTTGTTTTAATTCCCATCATTTTTTTTTTCTCTCTCTCTTTGTTTTTTCGCTAAGCATCTAAAACTTATTAATCTGACCAATTTGGATCAAATTAGGACAGCAAAATTCTCTCTACAAAAATGTTCTTAGTCGTACAGCTCGAATTTGACACATTTAATTAAGGATAAAAATTAAGATTCAGGTATAGAAATTTTTTTGATAGGAAGCACTTCCCCCGAATGGGCTCTACGCAATACGAATTCGAAAAAGTCGAGCTTCAATATAGGTAAAGGATACCGAATGGGACAAAAAACAAAAAAATTAAGATTCAAATCATCTTATTCACCCCTTTCGTTCGCGATCACTTTATTCCTTTCCCTTTCTTCCTTTTTTGGTTCATAAAAGAATTTTAAAAAGGCTATATCCACTTAAGAATATTAATCCAGATTGATTTTTTAGTATGTGCTGGCATCCATAAAGCTACATTTTTTAAATAATTAAGACCACGGCATTCTCTTAAATCTCTTCAATTTTATGTAACTTTTTTTTTTTTTTTTTTTTTTTTTTGAGAATCATCTTTGATTCATGCGTTAGTACTGTGCTATCTTTTGGACAAATGGTAGGCATTTTGGTCTCCTTTTTTTCTTTTTCTTTTTCTTTTGCGTATCTTGGTTAATTCCCAATCTTCAATTGTTGATCTTCAGTCATAAAAGGTTAACTATGTCTTATTAATTGTATAATTATAAAGCATGGGACCAAACTAACTTAAAAACCTCTTTGCTGGGTTCCAGTAACAGTAAGCATACTTAACCCACATACTTGCAGTCGATTTAGAATTTTTTTTTTCCTTCAAATTTTACATACTTATTCCGTCCAGAAAAGAATTATATTATACTATTCGAGGAATTAAATATTTTCCTTTAAACACGATAATTTTCAATTATTCTTTTAACGTTTATCCACAAATATTGTTACTAATAGTATTCTCATGTAATTTGTAAATATATATACATATTGTATTTCGGAAAAACTAAAAGTCAATCTTTTTTATTGACGTCAACGATTAAGTGTGCTGCTCATTGTATTCCGAACTATAACAATCTGTATGTTCTTTAATTGTGACGACTGACAAGTAAAGTCATACGACCTAAAAACTGAAATGAGCACTAAACATCAAAATGAAAAATGAGTAAAAGGCCCTCATAGAGCCCGTTTGGATTAACTAGAAAAAAGTGACTTTTAAGCATAAGTGCTTAAAGTATTTTTTAAGTCTTTGAAAGTTATTTTATAAATAAGCAGTTACGTGTTTGGATAAAAGTGCTGAATCTGAAAATAAATTATTTATGTGTTTGGTACGCAAGTACAGTTAAGCACTTTTTTCTGTCAAAATGACTAAAATACTCTTAAACACTATAAAAAAGCTTATTATTACTCGTATAAGATTTTTAATTCTAAATTGATTCAAATTAAAATTAATTTATATTTTAATTTAGTTCCAATATAAGTTGATAAACATGAATGGTGCATGCGCCCCAGTCAAAAATATGAAGTTGAATGTGGAATCCGAAAGTGGTGTTTTGTTGCTTTACAGAAGTCCTATGCTAAATCCTATCAAATTATTGAGATCATTGAACGACGTTACTTTTGCTTGGTGTAAACTTATCATTAGAAAATTAGTTAGATGGTAACTGTCAATCTGTATACAACTACAATCACTGGAAAGGGGAGCTGCTCGTTTTCCAGATGTACTTAGATCTGACTATTTTGATGGGTGAAGCCAGTGAAATCGCAGAGATGGAGGAGAAGAAAGAAGAAAGAAGAAAAGATGATAGTTTAGGGTTATTAGCAGTGAGGGTAATATTGAAATTAGAAAAAAATATAAAAGATAAAAGAGTAATTTTATTGGTTAAATCAAAATGGCTTTTAAGCTAAAAAGAAAAAGGTTGGGTTCCCCAACTTCTTGCTTTTGGCTTACTTTAAGCATTTTTCTATTTTGTCAAACACCCAAATAAATTAAAAATGGCTTATAAGCTGGTTTGACCAACTTATAAGCCAATCCAGACCGCCTCATAAGCAAGAAATATATGCTAGCATCTAAATATTTATTAGATCTAATTTTTAACCGAACGATATAAGAAGATTTTCATCAAATCGCCCAAGTCAACTACATATAAGGTAACTATCCACAAATTAGGAAAGTTTGCAACTTATAGTAGATAATAAGTAGTAAGTAATTGGTTTCAAATTATCTATACTATGCAATTTTTATATTTACTTTATTGACAAGTAATCCAAACATTTTTAGTAATTAAGCAGTATTGTTTCTTTTTTCTTTTTTACATAGTATCCTTTCTTGTAAAGAACGTAAATAAAAGAGCAAAAGTGCACCAACACCAGCTGTGCAGAAAGCTGTATATTCTGTTACCTATTTATACTTTCCTTTTTATTTTTTATTTTTTGATTTTTTATCCGGCGTCTGGTGTTCGGTATCCGTATTGGGACCCGACTCAATCCGAATTCGCATCCGGAAGTCCCACATTGAGTGGCAAAACATTCCCTAGCTAACGTGACTCCGCACCCAGAATGATCCTAACGCGAGACCTCCGATTAAAAATAAATAAGTACTTATTATTCCTCCACAATCCTTGTTGGTAAAATTTTCCTTTGCACTCGTCTCTCTTTTCCCCTTTAATAATGAAGACAAAGAAATTAAATTAGTATAACATTAAAAACAAAGAAATAAAAAGAAGTATAATTATTACGATAATGATGATGAGCGTGACATCAACAACTTATGTGATGAAGGATGAATTAACAAAATGTTGAAAAGAGGTATCAAATGACGTAATTACCCCCTAATTAAGCGGACATAAATCAAAAATAAACATGGTCAACTCTTAATTAGGCTATTTGGGTTCCCCCCACTATATAAGTAGCAATGGCCTCCCCACTATCTTTCATTCCACCATTCTCTTTTCTTTGTATTCCAACAACTCATTCATTCACCTAACACTTTCTCACAACATCCCTTCAATGGCAACCAAAGTCTACATTGTGTAAGTATTCTTTCTCTACATGTTTTATATGTTCTTGATTTTGTGCATGTTATTCTGATCTTCATATTGAGTTTTGACTTCTCTTTTTTTGAATTTCAATGTGACATGAATTGTGGGTGTGATTTGGTTTTGGTTAATTTAATTTGGGATAATATGTTTTTTTTTTTTTTTAATTCTTGTTTTGCTTCAATTATTTTTATCATGTATGTGTGCTGGTAAACACTCTGTCTTTATGTTCTACTCTTATTAAATTTATTTATAGGAATATTCTTTTCTTTATGGTAATGATCTAAGGGTCGATAAGATTTGCTTTACTGGATATAAATATCAGGATTTTGTTTTTTATCAACTCAATTGAATGCATTTGTTGAAGAGATTGTGTGTGAAGACTGAAGACTATTATTTATTTCCACTGTTTGTTTTCTTGATCTAATGTAATATGAGTTTTGTAGTTTACTGGAAGAGTCTTGTGAAAATGATATAGCCAATTAATTGTTGCAGGAGTTGGTTAACTACTCTTTGTAGTCTTTTTATAAAATGACATTCTTGAAATTGAAAATACTATCCTCCTATCCACTTTTTACAAGTGTTCGTTGTCTTGATCTGAGATAGGAAAATGTTTGCTTACTAAAAGGTTCTTATGAAAATGATTCACCAACTAATTTACAGTAGTTGGTTAGGCGCTGTTTTACTAGTCTTTTTAAGATGACATTCTTGAAATTGAAAAATATTACTCTCTCCGTCCCAAAAAGATTGTCTTCCGTTCCTTTTTTGTCTGTCCCAAAAAGATTGGCACCTTTCTATATTTAAAAACAATTTAACTTTATGAGATGATTTACAGTCACACAAATATATAAGGCTTGTTTTGGACGACACATTTCTAAACTCTTCCTTTATGGAGTTGGTGATATTATCTTTGGTGAATGATTTTGCTGATTAGTTTCAACTACTATCATATAAATTTATGGTCTGAACTCCATTGCCTTTTCAATATTGCCATTAGTAATAAGGTTCTCCTACAAATTCCCCAAATTAAACATGTCAAGAACTCCCTCATAGGATGATATGTGATCATTGAGTGCTAATATCTGGTTTATGCCATTTTTTGTGCCTGATGTCCTCATCCTGAGTGTATTAGGTGTTATTTAACTGGATTGCTTGCAACTATTCCAATATGATCTGTGTTTCTTATTCAATTTAAAGTCAACATTCTTGTGTCTCGTATGTGAAGTCTTATAAACCCCAAAAAAATTGTCTCTTAAAGTAGGGATGGTTTGTATAATTCATTTGATTTTCAATTTTGGGGATTTTATAGCTAATGGTGAAAATATATAAATTTATGCAGTTACTACTCCATGTATGGACATGTCGAGAAGCTAGCACAAGAGATAAAGAAAGGAGCCGCATCAGTTGAAGGCGTAGAAGCCAAACTATGGCAGGTCTGTTTACATTTCATTTTAAAGATGTTATTTATGTGAGTGTGAGTGAGAGAATCTTTTATCCCTGGGAGTTGAAGTAAGTGTGTGATTTTGACTCTGCAAACCTAATGTCTCCTAAAGTCATTACATTAATCATTGACAGTTGAAATCTCTAGAGTCCTAGTCCTTACGCTAAAATCCCGCTGACAAATCATTGTCTTGACATATGATGCAGTGATTCCTACTACATGTTTGAAATTACAAAGGGTCTATGCAGTTAGACTTAGAAAACCATTTAATGATAATCCACGTAGTTGAACTTTTCCTTGACTTCCTGAATGTTATGATTGATTCCATGTTCTGAACAGTGCCCCTTTAGAGGGCTTTGGAGCTGAAAGGCGAAAAACTAATGAGTGTGTATTGCTTATGTGTTCGTTTTTAGGTACCAGAAACTCTTTCAGAAGAGATTCTTGGAAAGATGGGTGGACCAGCGAAAGGCGATGCACCAATTATCACACCCAATGACCTTACTGAAGCTGACGGTTTTGTGTTTGGGTTTCCAACAAGATTTGGGATGATGGCTGCTCAGTTCAAGGCATTTCTTGATGCCACTGGTGGTCTCTGGAGAACTCAGTCGCTTGCAGGCAAGCCAGCTGGCCTTTTCTTCAGCACTGGCTCTCAAGGAGGTGGCCAAGAGACTACCGCGTTAGTCCCTTCTCTTCAAAGACTTCCACATTTAGAGCTAGAATTGTGTTTTGAAAATTTATCCTAAACTCGGTAATTCAACAGGTTGACAGCAATTACACAGCTTGTTCACCACGGAATGATCTTTGTTCCAATCGGTTACACATTTGGAGCTGGCATGTTCGAGATGGAGAAGATTAAAGGTGGAAGTCCCTATGGTGCTGGAACTTTTGCTGGAGATGGCTCTAGACAGCCAACAGAGCTTGAACTGGAGCAAGCCTTCCACCAGGGAAAATACATTGCCACCATCACAAAGAAGCTCAAAGGCTCTGCCTAATTGTTTCACTACAAGTCTACAATTGTAGTATTGCATTCTACTGTTCATTTTTTCTCAATGGTCTGCTACACCTTGTTTTAAATTTAAGTTGCATTTCTACTGAACTAAACAATAAGTGATTTCCTATTGTATCAGAATATTTATAGGGTAATTTGTCGGTGTCTGTCACAGTTTACAGAGGTTGGTTTACATGTTTTATGAATCATACTTAATATTTTCCCCCTTTCATAGCCAATGTTTACAGGCAAACAACACCCCGACCCCCAAAAACCGGGCAAAAATGGCAGGAACTTAGTGAAAAATAGGAACAAAAAGAAAAATGGCGGAACGGATTAAAAATTTCTTGGAGGTAATGCTATTTTATGTGTTGGATGTCCAAAGGTCATTTGAACTCTTAAGAAGAGTTTAGTGGTCCAATCCCTATAAGGTGGCCCAAACTTCAGAATCGTGTTATGAAAAATATGTTGCTACCTTGTTTGCTTAAGAAGCAACAGTTAGCATTATATATTGAATAAAAACAACACAACCATTTTCCAAAGATAAACAGAGCAATAAATCAGCTTAAAATTGAGTGCCAGTCCAGAGAATATATCCAAGGTAAAAGTGGTCCTTGTGATCTCTGCTAAAAGTAGTAAAATCCCAAGTCAGATGCTTGCAATTTCTATCTCCTCATTCACTTTTTTATCCTCTATCTTGTTCATTTCCTTTTGTCTCTGTTGGATATATTGTTTTCAGCATGACTTGTAGTGCATATATATGAATTCCACAAAACAATCACCTCAATAATTGGACTTGGCAACTTGCAGGCTTTTAATGTTAAGCTATTCTTCTTGTAAGTTATTCTATCTATTGCATGCTTGAAATGAATAAAAAGTATGTTTGGTGTCCCCTTTTCTAGAAGATTAAGATGGGTTGGGTCACACACTTTAATGGGAAGTTTATGTCACATCAGATAAGAAGTTAGTAATTCTAGTGCGACTGACACCTGTCAACAATGAGATAATTCACACACTTTAAAGCGGCAAATGTACGTAATGAAAACTTCATTTTCGTTTCTACGATAATTTTTATGGAAGCCTTTCATTTGTTTCTTTTTAGTGAAATGAGTTTTAGCTTATATATTTGGTAGCACAAAGTTATTATCAACTGGAGCAAGTCTGAAACTGCTAAATCAGCTTAGGTTCTAGGCAAAGATTCACCAGTAGCAATATTTATCCCAGTCACCATTTAACATTCATTCAAAGTATTTTAGCATTGGGTAGGCCTCATATAATAACTGTCCTAGTTCTACCATATTTTTTGTTTCATTTCTTCTGGAACAATCAACACACTTTTTTGATTATTTAGCTACTCCCAGAAATTCAATGCGTAATGTCAGCAGTATTCTCCTTTTGCTATACGTCAACCAGCTTTTTTAGAGTTTAAAAGGGCCAATGTAACTATTAGTTGACTGACTTTCTAGGCTTCTGCAAATGAACAAAGGCTAGGCTTTGTTGAGCATCAGAAGAAGTAACTAATGGTATTTGATTTGGGCTTAATTGCTGGCCTGCTAATGAGCTACAAATACTTTTTGCTTCCAATAAAATTGAAAGAGCCTAGCCCCAAGGAGGTGCAAAGTTATTGGTCTTATTCGAGAAAAGGTCATAAATAGTCACCTTATGAAAGAGGCCTGCAAATATTTCCTTAACTATACATTTCTTTTACCCTTTAACTATTCAAAAACTTATCAAATTTAGTCTCCATCTATTTTTTTATACAAACAGCGTACAAATTCATAAACCTTCGTGAGATTAATCGTTAAACCATTCGTCAGACCTATATTTCTCTCTCCCTGCTTCTTTTTCCTCAAGTTCCTCTTGTTTTTTTTAAAAAAAAAGGGAAAAAAAAAGCACTCTGGCACTGGTGTCGCTCTCGAGTCTCTAAAATTTGAAAAGACAAACTCAGGCACAAAATTTCTGTAACCATTCTTCTTAAACACTACAAAAAAATTGGTAAGAACCGACGGAAAAAACCGATGGAAAAAACTGACGGATAGACGGACGGATTTCGTCGGCTTTTTAAATAATTTTTTTAAATCTTTTTTTTTTTTTTAAGAAAACCCGACGGATCAAGGCGTCGGTTATTTTTTGCATAAAAATGCGCGAAAAAATATAATGATTTTTTATATTATTTTCTAAAATAAACCAATGGAGTCCGTCGGTCTTTTATTTATTTTCTTTATAAAAAACCGACGGAGACGGACTCTGTCCATTTTTAGAGCGAAAAAACAATATAAATTAAATCAATGTAATTATATGAACAAAAAATATCTTGGTCTAGTGATAAAGCCCTTTAATGCCAAGGAACATACCCGGGTTCGATTCCAAGTTCCTACATTTCATTCTTTAATTTTCAAAAAAAAAAAACCAACGTGAGATCTTCAGTTTTTTTAATTTTAATTTTTTTTTAAAACAAAACTGACGGATTGGCTCAGTTTTTAGTCGGTTTTAACCGACGCAGTCCGTCGGTTACAAAACGCGAGAGAGAACTTGAGGAAAAAATTTGAGGTTAAAGAATGAACTTGATGAAAAAGAAGCAGGGAGAGAGAAATATATGTTTGAGGAATGCTTTAACGATTAATCTCACGAAAATTTATGAGTTTGTACGTTGTTTGTATAAAAAAATAGACGGAGACCAAATTTGATAAGTTTTTGGATAGTTAAAGGACTAAAACCGATAAGTGTATAGTTAAGGGACCATTTTAGACCTACTCCCATAGATAAGGGACTATTTATGGCCTTTTCTCGGTCTTATTCATTGCAATGAAGAGTGAAATCATAACACGACTGGACTAGACTCAATTGAAAAAGGATAGACAAAAATATAATAATCGAAAAAAGAAGTAAACTTGTGAATTAAGTTAAACTCAATTAAGTGAATCTAGTCCTCTTCAAGATTCAACCATATAATTCCCAAAATCTATGAATCATTATAAAGCTCCATTTTCAAGTTAATATATATACAGGAAATAAATTTGCAAGTTAATATTTTCCTCTCATCAGAGGCAGATCTAGGATTTGAATGTAGCGGGTGCCACAATTTTCTTCAATGTACATCTTGTTAGGAACGTATATTTGGGTTGGATCCATCTCTTTTTAGTTTATTCGGGTCAACTTAATAGGCTTTTTTTAATTTGCAAATATGAAATTACATCTCAAAAATCAAGAAACGAATATAATTAGCATCTTAAACAAGGAATCACACCATTAACAACAAAAGTAAAATCAACATTTTCACTAAGGGACTTGTATCTCATGTATATTAAAAAATGAATTTGCACAAGTAAAATAACATCTTCAATAAGGGAATTACACCAATCAAAATAAGAAAAATAATAGAAAAATTCTTCAATAGGTAAATACACCCCATAAGTAAATGTAGAATTAGTCAATTAGATAAACTACAAGTTCTCAAAAATAAATAAAAAAATTTATGTTTTTTCTAAGCAGTGTTTACGAAATTTCCATCACAATTTAACTAGTAAAGTAATTTAAATTAAATTTAACAATTATATAATAGCATAAATTTTTATAATACACTCTCTCCGTCCATTTTTATTTTTCCATTATACTAAAAATATATGTCCACTTTTAATTGTAAGTTACATAGTTTGAAAAATCAAGACATAATTTACCGTTTTATACCTATTTTACCCTTATTATTAAGTACTCGAATTCATTTCTCTTTTTTTTTTGTTGCTTATTAAGAGTGTCCCAAGTCAAATATAGACAAGTAAACATGGACGAAGGGAGTAATAAACAAAAGAAATTATATAAAAAAATTGAATTTTGATCTCAATCCAAAATTTCCATTGAGACCCAAGTTTTTTCGATTTAAATACTCACAGATTTGAGATTAAGAGAATTGTTTAATTTAAGAGATTTTGAAGTTTCTATTTGTGTGTTCTCGCTAGAGATCACATATAAAATAATTGAAAAAGAAAAGGCAATATAAATAATAAAAAGATAAATAGAAAATTGGGAGAGCCGAAAAGGGAATTACTGGAACAAAGCAAGTAAAAAAGCAGAAAGAAAAACGGGAGTCGAAAAATGTTCAAGATAGATTCAAACTTGTGTCTACTAGCTGTGACACTTTTGTCTAATTTAAGACTGGACGTGGCAGGATCAAATATTTAACCTAATTTAAGAAAATTACAATATAAGTATATAAAAAAAAAATATTAATCTATGGGGTGCCATGCACCCCCACCCCTGCCTCTCATTAGTGGCGGAGCCCGAAATTTGAACGAGAGGATTAAACGACTAAACTATGTCCGAAAGAAATTTTTGAACTACCTTTGCCATTATAATATAAACTTCCCTTATGTCAAGGAATTCAAAAGTTTATATGTGTACAACAACAAAAATATTTTTGCCCTATTTGTACACTAAGATTTTTACTCGTCAGCTAGGTTTTAACATGTTGGAACAGTTCAAAGCCATATATGTAGGGCAGAATTGTTCGGATTGATGACTATTCCAAATCTCAGTGCGAAAGTACTTGAAAGATTCAAAGTTGAAGAAAGCAAATGGACTTTTTAGTAGGAAGAACTTATGCTTGAAGTCGAAGAGAGTCTAAGAACTTGCAATGATTGGCCAAAACAAGAAAAAATGCTACAATCTTGCCTACTAAAGTGAGACTACTCAAAGATCTATATACACTTTATTAACATCAAATGATGCTTTGTTTTCTTTTTTCCCCTGTATAGTATTCTTTCTTTTCTGTTTTTCAAATTATTCTTCTAAGTTATAGGAGTAATATCTTTGAGATAATAGGGGATCTCAGTTGTGGTATAATCCACGAGCCCAGTCATGTTCTTATGTTCTATTCACAAGCCCATCTTACCTCCACCAAAAAGAGTTGAGCTAAGTTAGTTTTAAAATATTTTAACATGGTGTGACATTGTCCGAAGTAAATTCACATGATGTGATATGTAACTTCTTTTTCTTTTCAGCTACCAATGTAGGACATTATTAGCAATCCAACTATCTCCTTCGAACTCAATCCGTTCCACATGCCCATTACTAATATTCATGGTCAAATCTGGGCATTCATTGTATGCCACCCACATCATCTGAGTGTCTATAACCTATGTTGCTCAGACTCTTCACTTTCGGTGCCGCACCCGTGTCGACACGACATGGGTGTGGTTGTGGGTGTGGGATCCATACCCGATTTGGTCAACCAATTAATTTTGGGTACTTTGATCAAAATCAAGGGAGAAATTCCAGGTATTCAATAATTTATGTAATTAAAACAAAAGCTATGGTGAAATTGAAGAAAATGGAATAACTTGTATATAGAAATTTCTATCACTCCTTTTCTCGTCATCTCCTTCCAAGATTCCCCTCTTGATCAATATTTTCTCCTCAGGTTTCCACACAATATCTCATAATTTAGGTTTTATAACTCTATTTTTAGAATTTTGAATTACTTTTTGCTGAATCCCCACACTCATATCCGTACCTAGATCCGTACCCACGAATCTTAAAATTTAGATCATGACGAATCTGTACCCGTATCATTCACCCGCACCCGAGTCCAAACTTCTTTTGTGTATGTGTCTCCAAGCTACGGGTCTATGTGCCACCCACATCATTCGAATATTTAGGGTCGCCAAAATTCACAAGCTTTTTTTCATGCATGACAGGTAAAGGCAGTAAACCGGCACGTCGATCGAAAAAGGTAATAAGTTGGGGCCCACACTTGTATTGCCGAACCATTAGTCTATATGATACCAGGTGTTGAGCTAAATTACCCTAAAAATACGCTTAATATGGTGTGACATCATTCGGTTTGGTCCAAGCCCATATAATTTTCCCCAAAATGCCTCCCACCATTAAGAATATCTCTTCTATAACTTCTTGTTCTTTATTTTCAGCTACCACCGTGGGATAATTCGAACTCTGATTTTTAATGTTTTTAAAATAAAATTGATATAGTTAGAAACTAGATTAAAAATGTGACAACTTTTAGAATTAAAAGTATTTAAAATATTAAAACGTTATGTTCAATCACGGTGGAAGTGATAAATAAACCCATATCTCCAAGAAAGTATAAGATTTTAGTTCGTCGATGGATAAGTGAAGAACAAAGGTACAGATCCTGGTGCTCTAAGGTTTGGTGTAATAGCCATCAACCGATCAATTCAATTGTCATAAAAAGACCATAAAGTTGATTGCTAGAGATACTAATAATCAACTAAAGGTTTTTTTTTTTCTTTGTGATGAGTCGCTTGTCATAGGGATTCTTCAAGTTTAAGCTTCTCAATTACAGATACGCATGCATGAATAGGGTTAAAATACTATAATTAGTTGAAGCCCTTTCACTCTTATAAAATGTTTAATTCCTCAGTTTCCTGAAGTCTTCACTTATTTAACTCGATTACAATTATTCTTTAGTCTACTTCCATTAGTAAACTCGGTTGGTAAATCATTGATTTTTTATCTTTCTTTTTTTTATGGGTCTTTGGCCTATAATTTGATTTGCCAAAGTCACTTTCTAACAAGTAACATCAGTCTTCACATAAAAGACATGCAAATAGAAAGAAGTATCAAAAGGTGGAGCAAGAGAAATATAACAATTAGATTGAAAATATGGGTGCAACTGATATTAAGGACGAACCTTATTTTTTCGTAATAGGTCCAGACACATTTATCACTTCGACAACAACACTAGAAAACAAGGAATAAGCAACGAACAATGTTCTGTAGTTAAAAAGCAAAAAGCCCATGCTAATCCCATTTAGTGACAAATTATAAGAAAATTCAATTAGCTAGAAGCTATTTACCTATGGATTGGATGGGGATTATCGACAATTCTAGCTAATTCCATATTTTCTAGTAGATACATAGCATGCATATATGCTTAATGTTGGCGGGGTTTGTGGGGGAAGTGGGGGGTGGTGCTGAGTTTTTCCCACATCTATTGTGGAATAGGTGTATTTGACTTTTCTATGTGATTTTGAACAATTCTCATCTTGAATATTATTTCAAATGACTAGTGATGTTTGTCTCCGAAAACTATCATCGCAACTGTATTTTTTATACCACCAACCTTTGGTTATAATCTACGTACTCGTCCTATTGAGAATAGATAAAGTGAAAGACGTAAAGGTTGGGATAGACCAACTAAATTTCAACATGTTAGATACTTTACTTCATATGGAATATGTCTAAATTCTATACTATGATAGCCCTGCACGTTCAAATTGAAAATCTTTCAGTAGGACCAACTAAATCGTTACAGATCAATAGCCAAAGGATGGATCAGTACACAATTTCATCAAGTACATCTTTCTTAATTATTGACGGAGAGGTAAAAGAAGAAAGGGATACTGCGATGCTTGGGGTTTAATCCCTCCAGCACAGCTATGAGCGAAAGAGAACTCATCAAGTGAGCTAGCCCACAACCGCGATGCCTAAAATATGTGTTCAGCATATCGAGACAAGACTTTAAAGCTAAACCTAATCTAGCTAAAAGAAAAGGATAGCATTAATGCACCAAACAATTATAGTAAAAAATAGATTAAATTAATAAAACTTTCCATATTTTAGGGTAGTTCAAGTAGGGGTTTTTAGTTGGTGTAGGCCAGAGTTTTGGGCATAGGGGGTGGGTGGGTTGTGTAGATATGGCCGCCAAGACAATTTGATTCGCATAAAAATGGTTTAAAATGGTTATAAATAGTGCTTACGGCCGACCCGACCCACTAGCCAAGAATTCTCAGAAATTAAACATAAAAGTATCATCAGTGGGACTCCCTTCTGACTTCCACTACACACATTCCTAATTTCTAAACAAATTATAAGCTATGCATTTTCTTTAAAATCCCAAGACATTTCTGTATTTCTCATCATTTTTATTTTTTTTAATGTTTTTAAAATCGTAGTGTTCGAATCAGCTTGTTGTATTTTTGCCTTCATTTAGTTTTGAACCTGATACTTCATGATTCTCTTCCCACTTTGACCCTTAAGCTAGTTAAATCTATTTATCTTAATTCGCATATAAAGAAGAATAAAAAACAACAAAAAGAAAAAAGAGAGAAGTCATGATAACTCATAACCTGCTTAATATAAATATAGAAACAGGAACAAAAAGTTCCTTATGATGTGCTAAATTCAGCTCAACCAACACCAACAACAACGTACACAAAACATAAACACAAATGTTAAATAAACTAACCTAAAAACTCATCAGCTAAATTTAGCACCTGTTCCTGTTCCTAATCCCAAATTATTAGTAATTAATGTTATTACAGCTCTACATTAATTATCCAATCCTCTATAATCATGTACTTAGCCTATCTAACACATCATTCTGCCTGTAGATGGACCAGTATTGGCTGTCTTCTTTTGGATAGTACTCACTTTCCCTTTTTCCCTTTTCTCTTGCTGTTTTTTCTTCTCTTTTTTTCCTTCTCTTTAACAAATTGGCTAAAAATCACCTCTCCAGCTTCTGCTAATTGATTATATGTCTCTATCTGAATGTACCCGAGAAATTTGGAGTCCAAAAATCTGTAGTAGTTTCAGTTGCTACAGGGAAAGTACTCGATATTGGTACAAGGCACAACCCTCGGCTCCTCATATCTTGTTTTGATCCTTCTTGATCCGTAACCTTATCAACAGTCTGCAAATAATAAATATATTTAGAGCTTAATTTTTATATACCTACAGTAAAAAATTAATTTCGCAGTATCAAGTCACCTAAAAATAACTATAAACTTGACACTACTGACCTGAAAAATAAGGTAAATTACTTGCTATACTAAATTAAACTTTTCCCATAGTATAAAAGTTCTTTGTAAGGTCACTATATATAAGTTTCCTTGTATTAAGTATCATTAATTTCATCGCTCATTAAGTTTTTTTTTTTTTTTGGTTTAAAAAAAAAAAAAAAAAGATAGTGCACTTCATTTAATAATTAAGTAGGAGTTTGTAGATCTTTTACCTGTTGGTGTTGAGGGGTTGATCCATTTTTCAAATAAGGAGTACTAAGAAGCTGAAATCAAATAAAACAAACATGTAAGTTACGTTTGAATTTCTTGATTAATTCATTAAAGAAACTTGTGTTAATTTGAGTAATGAAGGTAATTAACGTACATTGACTTGATCATGGAGAAACTTGATGTACTCAATAGCTTCATGTAGAACTGAAGCAGTATCAGTCTGAAACATCAAAGGAATTAAAATTTAGAAGAATTAATAAAAATGATGATAGTTAAACTGCAAGTGCGCTGCGAAAAAATCCAAATATTTACCTTTCCGAAAGGTGAGACCAATTGCTGGAGAGCTGTAATCCGGTCCCCCAATTTCTCTTTTCTGACCTGATGATAACAAAAAGCTGAAAATTCTCATCCATTTCTTTGGACAAAGCAATCATTTTACTTACCAAAAGAAAAAGCTTAAAAGCTTCCTCCTTTAGTCTAAAGTTGGAATAGATAAAAGATATGTCCTTTACCTTAAAAGTTGGCAATGGTGATGGTGTCTCTATTCTTGCCTTCTTCAATGTTGGTTCATTGTTTCCACTTTTCTTAGCCTGTGATGAGCTCGACCTCGACTCTCTTAATTCTTCAACATTAGACTGAAGTATTTGTTCAACAAATAATTAATCATTTAATCCCAAAGATATAAAACCCTAGCAACAACATGTCCAACTATCATGTATCAAGTTTAAGTTCTATGTACTGATTGTGAATTAAATTACATAATTAGTCTAATAGAACATGTTGTAGCAAGTTAGCTACTAGTATTATCAGTTTACCAATTAATATTGTTTATGATAGAAATTTACCTGATTGAGTGTAAACATGTTTTAGACCATCAGTGCATAGAACTTAAACTTCAAGTAAATATGGACTATCACAAGTTAAACTATATTAATGGCGCAAAAAAATATTTACCTTGGCAGTAACGTTAGGAACACTGGATTTTCTGTTAAATGTTGGAGACTGCAGCAATTGTTGATGCATCGAAGGCAAAAGATTTCCACGCATATTGTTTAAGCACGTGGCTGATGATGTATTGTAGAGAGATGGAGCATTAGAGTAGGGAAAATTATTCGAAGGTGTTTGTTTCGGTAAAGCTGACGAAGGCCTCAACAAGGAAGGAAATTTAGGCAAAGAAGGTGAAAAGTCATTCAAATCCGGCCTATAGTTTAAGGATGATGATGGGAAATTCATTGGCTGCTGGTTATTATTAATAAAGAAAGATTGTTGTAATTGTGGTTGTTGTTGAGGATGAGAAGGAGGAGGAGGATCATTATCAAATAAAGTTTGAAGTACTGAAGGATAACTAGAAAATGAAGAGCTCATTGGAAAAGTTGAAGAAATCACAGTGGATTGATCAGTGTTAGTTGAGCTAGTGATTGGATGATTCATGCCTAAAGTGAAATCTTGTTTAAATGAGTTGCTTGAACAATCAACCCCAGTTTCTTGCTGGTAATTCAGGCTTGAATTATTAAGGTCTTCTTGTAGTATTGAAGGATAGCTATCAGCCCTCTCATTTCCATGGCTGCATAATTTCAAGAAAAGGAAAAAAGTTACAAACTTTTATCAATAGAAACAACAAAATTGACTTCTTTTAGGTTTTACAGAGAAACAGTTTTTTCCATAGAAACGAAAGAATAACACGTATGAGAGAAAATATCTCCTTTATTCCCTTTTTTTCTCAATCTCACAAATTGCACCTTCAGTTGTAAACAAATTGGGGTCGGCTGTATAAATTCTTCCTAATTCACTCCGTTTAGGCTCATCTCAGACAAATATTATACAAGATAAGCCTACTAGGAGGGCAAAATGAAAAAATTGCTTACATCAAGGTATGATTCCAATCAGGAGTTGGAGATGAAGTTGATGAAGAAAGGCCAATACCCAACATGTGTAGAGTGGAGTCATGTTTGGGTAATTCTTGAAGAACAACAGATTCATCGGAATTACCAGATTCGTCATTAGACCTACATGAGGATTTCATATTCAACAAGTCATTTGACCATGCAAAGTTGGAGTTTCCTATTGGAACTGAAGATGCACATAGTGATGAACCAATTATACTTCTACTTGAATTCCACCAGTTTCCTCCACAAACACCAGCTTGAAATTCATCAGCCATATCCACTTTAGTTTGTTTTGTCCAGTAGTAAAACTATAGTTCTTGTTCTTGTTTCAACTTGAGAAGCTTGAGTAGTATAGTACTTGTTTTTCTGGTATGACATGAAACTGAATTTATGAACTGAGAGTTGTATTTATATACACATATATATATAGGTATATAAACAGTATATAGGGGGTGGGGTGGAGTTGAGGGGTGCGTGGGAAGAGAAACTACAGGAATCAGGTTGACATTGTAAAAAAAGAGAAGATGATTAGACAAAGAAAAGGAGAGAGGGGCATATTAAAATATGACAACAAAAGATAAAGGAATTTTGGATCGAATTGTCTTACTATTATTTTATTTTGCTACTTTACATATTACTAGCTCCTACTTTTAATATTTTTATTAAAGAAAGTTTTCTGGGGTCGTCTTGTAATAATTATTATAGAAAGAATTGTTATTTTTCCATGGAATATGGTTGCTTATTAATAAAGGGTGAGATTAATAGGAAATGATGGTGAAGTTTGATTGGCTGACACGTCACATTTTAGGGAGGAATAATGTAGCTTTTAGTCTTGTTAAAATTCTACGGCTGAAATTTTTTATACTTAGCGAACCGGAATTTCAGGACCATTTCCTTCATTTTCAAGGTTCACTATGATTGTGATGTCTTTCTATCACAGGCGGATGGAGCGCGGTAACTAAGGGTTCAATTGAACCCGAAACCTTTGATGCGTGATATAAATTTATGTGTAAAATCTTATTAAAATTACAATAAATAGTAGTAGATATGAACTCATAACTTTAGAAATATAATGATTCAATGTAAAAATTTAAAAGATTTAACCCTTAAAATTTAAATCCTAGATCTGTCTCTGTTTTCTATCTTTTTCTTTTCTTTTTGTTTCCTCTTTTTCTTTTCTTTTCTTTTGAGAGGGGTGGGGAGGGGCTTTTATGTTTTTCTCTTCTTCCTTAATTATTTTTTAATTTAGCTTATAAAGTAAAATATTTTACATTATCAATATATATACTTATTAAAATAATTATTTACTTTTTGTTTCTTCCATCATCATATCATATTTTGTTACGAATAATTGCATATTATAATAGGTATTTAATTTGATGTATAATACAAATTGGCAATGCACCAAAATTAAACTCAAATTTCATTAACAGGATTAGTGATGAATAATTGAAGAAGAGATGATAAAAGATGAGAAAATTTGTATTTTTAACCGGTAATCGCTCTTATAATTATATATATTATTTGAATGATCTAATAAAGTAAAAAGGTTATTTATACAATAGTTTATATAATTAAACTCTAATTGTTATTGGGAGAAGAGAGGATGGATATATATATATATATATATATATATATATATACTCCCTCCGTTTCATAATAAGTGTCACCTTAGTTAAAAAAAATTGTCTCTTAATTAGTGTCACCTTAGGAAACCAAGACATAAATTGATTAGTTTTTTCCAATTCTACCCTTAGACAATAAAGTAACATCTAAATGATGATTGGAAAAGTCATATAGTAACTTGGTATTGTTGGATTTCCAATGTCAGAAGGTTTAATTACTTCTTATGCATGCTCTAATCAAAAGGTAAAAGTAATTTATTCTTATTATATAGGGGTAATTTAGTAAACTTCACATTGCATTATTGGTTTCTTAATATACGTGTTTTTTGCTAAGGTAATACTTATTATGGGACAGAAGGAGTATACACTTCGCGCCTAGGCGGTGTGAAAGGCTATTATTGCTTCACCTTAGTCCAATTTGTTTTACAGTTTAAAAGTTTGCATCATTACTTTTACTTCTAGTGTGGGAGATTTAACCATACGAGGTTTCATTTTTTTTCCCGTTCCAATCACTCGTAGCCACGTGCCAAGAAGCGAAACTGATAGGGCTAGGAATGGGGAAATTTGTGCACTAAAATTTGTTACCATAATAGTCAAGGGCTTTAGAAGAGTTGCAGATTTGCAGGTGTAATTTAATTTTTAATTTTAGAAAAAAGAGCCAAAATATTTAACATTAACAAAATGCATATACTTATTATGTTATTAATTTTATTTTTTCAGTTTTTTTATTTTTATGGACTGTTTCACAATCGAAAATTTTCCTACACAGGTGCAACCTGCATGCTGATTATGATGGAATCATCAAATCCAATTGTGATTCTAATAATAGGAACTATCATTTTTATGGACGGTGTAATATTCATATTTGGTAAAGAAAGTACACTTAAATATGGATAAAAGGAGGATGTCTTTATTTTTCTTTCTTCAGAAAGAGGAAAAGCTCATCACAAGAGAAGTGGGGAAACAAATGGTATCAATGAAATGTAATATAGATAATCAACTTAATGTGTCATTGCTGATTGCAAACTATCTATGTAATATAGATAATCAATAGTAATATGAATTCTTCTGGCTTTCAGTTTCCATGGAGTAATTTTTTCTAATAATTTCTCCTAGTAGTGAATTATGATATTTCACGCAAATATTAAGTATGTTCCAATCATTTGTTTTTAATGTAGCTAGAAATGTTGCCATCATATTCCCCGGCAACTACTATTTTAATCAATTGTTCTAATGTTGTGAGAGTACATTTCTACTTCTTTTATTCTTAAATCCATGAAATTTTCTTCTTCTTCTTCTTTTTTTTTTTTTTTTTTTTTAACTCAAGTCTATTACGTATTTTTGTCATAAATAGGCAATGTTGATATGACATTGAGAAAGTCAAAACATTTTTTTCTTATTTTTTATTTATTTATTTATTTTCAAAATTGGTGTACTTGATGGAGCAGAAAAGAATGTGGCAGTTGACCTAATGATCTATGCACTCAAAGTCAGCTGAAATTTTAGATACATGTCCAAATATCTAGAAATTTGTGATCACAAATGTTGTCAATTTCGTAGAATTAAACAATATGTCTGATCTTATGACCTAGTTAGGACCAAAATTGATGTGCATCATAAAGTGGGTTTACCAGAACTCTTTTTCATTAGAAAAAAAAAAATCCGAAGTAATCATAGTTGTTCAATCTGATGTATTTAGTCCTACTTAGACGTAAAATAACTACTATATTTCATTGACCGCTGTCTTTATTATTTTTGGTACTATTGATCTTCAAAAGGTATGGAGTGTGATCAGTTCCATGAATTTCATTTTCTGTTGACTCATAATTTACAAGTTCCTTGAATTATATTGTTTTATCGAAAAAGTATAGAGAGAAAGAAGCAAGAAAATTAGGTTAGAGCTTATTTATTCTTGATTTCTAGATTAAGTGAATTGTTCATGTTTCAATAACCTAAAAGGGTTGGTCTCATTTTAACAAAAAAGTCATTCTTAAATTACCGTCATTCATTCAACTAGCATAATTTGATAATTTTACAAAAAGTTAATATTTTTATACTAATAGTAACCTGACCACTTAGTTTAATTAAACGTGTTAAATATTTCATACATTGCACCTTAATATAGTTGGTTAACTTTCCTAATTCCCCGACTATGCTAACGAAAGTGGGAAGCACTTCAATCATCTCAAGATAAAATACTTTGTATGCGTTAATTAATACTTTTACATGATTCTCCTTTTAACTTTTAATATTCACGACAACAAAATATGCTTTTAGCGGCAATTAATTTACGGCAATAACTTAATTGCCGCTAATTATATTCTAGAATCAATTATTACCGGTAATACTAAACTTTAAATTTCTAATAATAAATCGCCTAAAGAGCTTTACCGACCGGATCTAATGGCATAAACCAATTGTTGGTAAATATTTTTTTAGCAATAACTATCGCTATTAAAAGCGAAATATATATTTCCACTAAAAGTCTCTTTTGGTGGAGTGATTTAACTACTGTTCGAGGTGTGTAACTTTCTAACACGCTCATTGTAATTTGACGAACTCCAACGGGTATTTGCCATCACAGGCTCAAGTTACTAAACATACACTTGGCATAACGCATACACCTTTGATCTGGCTTTTGAACAACTTGATATATGGTTCAAATATTGACTCCACTTATGTTAAATGATATTTCAAGTTGTATAATATTGGTTATATCTCCACCTTGCAACACTTAGGCGGGGAGTTCCTACACATCCACCAAAACTTACCCATTTCCCTGCTCACCTAATCCAAAAATTAAAAATAAAGGAAAAAGAAACTTGTTTGATGTAAAAGCTTTTATTTCAATGAGCTAAACTTTAATTTTTCCATTTTAATTTATATGCAAAACAAGAAAAGAAATTAGCTTCAAAATTCATCACTTACTAATTGCTAAAATAGGCCGTAGCTAATACGAATTTTTGATAATACATCGCTAATCCATCTTCGAAAAGTATCACCGAATTTTTTTTATTATTTAGCAACAGAAATTGTCCTTCCCTAATTTCTTAAAAATTGTGTTGCGTGAAATAGAACTGATGGATACCCGTAAGAGTTATGATTGAGCGGTATGTATTTTTTCATCAGTAAGCAGAGATTTCAAATTCGAATCCGTATTATCTTTGTAAGGTAGCGCTTTTGGGTCATTTTGATAGCCAAAATAAAATTGGAAATTTTGAAAAGAGAGGGCGGGGGCGGTTGGTTGTAGGGGGTGGGTCCAACACGGCACGCGCGCATGAGTGGACCAAATGGGGTCTACTAGGTTAGCGGGCAAGAGTCAAAACAAAGAGTTGATCCTCAACTGACTTCATCACAAAATTCAACCCCCCACTTAAATGAAAAATATACTGTACATACTTATTAGGTCAATGAACAATCTTTTCACTTCTAATTTTTCTCCCACTACCTACTTCTTCTTCTTCTCAACTTTATAAATTAGTTAATCTTCATCTTACCCTTAAACTACGTATTTACTGTTCTCGTTACAAAGTATATATATTTTGGTTGACTCCATATCCTAATTTCCTCTTTTTTCACACGGCAATTCAATATTTTCTTCCTTAGTGCTCTTCGGATAAGTATATTGTGTGTACTAATGTCTAAGAAACTTGTGGACGAGTACCAATTGTACGTGGGACCATCACCAAGAATAGAGTTTTGGTGATCTTTGCTTTAGTACTTTAATCATTTTGAGTTGTCTTAATTAAAATTGCGTCTTGTCTTATACTTCTCTTATTATTTCACTATCAAAGAGGCGTTTTGACTTCTACTTTTACTTTTTAAAATGTTCAAAATTGACTTTATTTCACTTCCGACTTTTGTTGACATAATAAAGTTTTTAAAAATGTACTGTACATGTTACTGACTTACTGCTTTAATTTTGACCTTTAACTTTAAATACCTTTTGCTCAGAATTTACTAACTCTAAACTGTTCTAGAAAAAGCCGGTTGTGGGTGGGTCTTAAATAAGCTAAAGAATGAACAAGATATTGAGCACAGTCGTTTTCCGTTTGATGCAAAACGGAATTAGGTGACGTTCATCCACTCTTTGGATTTTCTTGTTGTCCTCTTGTGTACTGTGGATTATTCTCTTCCCAACAAGAAAATGACCCATTTCTTAGTCCTATAAGGGAATATTTTATTTTTAAAATAGGTATACATGGAGAGAGGAGAAACTATAAATTTTCTTTTAAACCAAAAGCATATATGCCAGTATAAGCGAATTTATGATTATAATTTATGCATACACTATAATTGTTCCATGTTATCTGAACTTAAATTAAAATACTCCTTTCTTTTAATATTTTTAAAAGATATGTACAGTTCAACAACAACGATGCCCTTAGTAATCGTTACCCGTATAGTGCAGCGGAAAAAAACTAATTAGACTCGTTATATAAATGACATAATTTATCATATGATTATATGATGAGTTGAAATAATAATATTGAATATTAATTAATTATGGTTAGTGATAAAGGTGAACATGAAAAAATATTTTATATTTCTTATTAATTTGGTGTAAATATAAAAGTTTTTTTAACAGTATAGCTGCTCACGATTTAATTGAAGAAGATTACCCCGCAGCCCGTTAAAATCTTAATGCTAATGTCATAATTTATGACTTCTTTCAACCTCCAAATTTTCTGTTTAAAAGCGTCATTAAATGATACTTGACCCCTCATTGACACCCTTAGAACTTTAATTAATTTAAAAACACAATTATAGGTAGCAGACAGTCACCAAAACATCAACTGATCCTAAACCCCCACGCTTGTCTCAACTCTCCAACTTGGGAATATTTGGATTACGCTTGTTCCTAACTAAGATTACATGATTTGATTAATCCCATAATCATTCTGATCCATCCTATTCGTTGGCTTAGGCCCATCCAGTAGTAAACAATTATTTCATGTCAGCGTTTATTAGTATCAATGGATTTTGAATAGTTTTTTGGCTGTGCCAAATAAGACAAGTGACGGAGCAACTTGTGTTGATTGGAACATTTCACAATCAACTTGGAATTAATATGACCAATCAACTTATTTTTAAAATTAAATTATAATTATTTAAATTACACGAAAAGTATTACAAAGTATAATTACACGAAAAGTATTACAAAATACAATTAAAACCTTAATTGTATTTCACCAAGTCAATAGACGCATAACATGTATTTTAATATAAATTTTTTGCACTTGATTATGATTATTAATATGCATTTGACCTCATTAAGTCACTTATTTATACTAATATATATACTATGATTTACTGTAAAACGTAAACTACGAATGTGTGTAATTAAACTTTATCCCTTCTTCCTTTTCCTAATCTAATTAAAAAGAAATTTGATAAAAGTTGATTAAAAAAGCTTAACTCGTGTTAATTCAATTATTACAATATCACCCACGTGGTATAATTTGTGAAGTTTAAGAAACATGAATTATGACATCATGAATGACATGACCACTGCGTAGACAAAGGATAAAGGTTGGGCTTGGGCTGGGCTTCTTGGACCGACACAAACAGACGGGTAGAAAATAACGCGTGGGAAAAAGACACGTGGGGAGGACCCTACTAAACAATTATATTATAGAGCAAAAAAGGTAAATAAAAAGTAGAAAAATGAGTGGTTCTAATTTGTAAATAACTAATTACAAATTTTTAGTGGAAAAAAGTGGTAATTTTTTTATTAAAAACAATGAAGGACCATACAGAATATACAGGAGGCGCCGCCCATTGCCCCATTCTCCTTTCACGTGTATTTCTTTTTCACACTACTTTTTAAAAAAACAATTAGTTTTCCGTTTATGAAATTCCTTTTGTGAAAGAAATTAGCAATGTTATTTCAAGTGAAATAGCCGCAAGGGAGGTTAAAGTTTCAAGGGATCGAATAATTCATCATAAGGAAAGAAAAAAGTGAAAGAAGGCATAAGAATTCATCGTGCAAATCATGAGCCAAATAATTCATAAGAAGAAATATTTAAAGCCAATAACTCTTTTATCCTAGCTAGAGGCTAGAGCATTATGCAAACGCATCAAATAATAATAGAAGGGATAATGCGAGGGATTAATCAATGTCCTTTATCAAGTAAATGAATTAATACGGTAAGAAAAGCAAAATTAGGAATTATATAACTTGTATACACGATAATGTAGAAAAACTTTGCATTATAGGCAAATCTAATTTATCAAAGAAAGTTGTCTATCTTATGTTCCAAAGTATTCTTTCTATTTATTATGAGTAATTATTTGTAGTCAAGTTGTAACTAATTTGATAATGTAGACTCTTTTTGACATTTTAGTTTATAGAAGTTAAAATCAACCACCCCAAGAGGTAATGATTCTATTTTGACTCTTCCTTGTAGAAAGACAATTAAACAATTTTCAATTATGCTTCTTGCAGATTGGATCATTCATATTAACAAAAAAAAAAAATAGATATTTGAGATTTTTCTTGTGAATGGAAGATCGGAATCTCACCACTCCTATTCAGAGATCTCGAGAAAGTCCTGAAAAGGTGTATTTATCTCTTTATTCGGTTCTACATGGCGAGAATCTGATTATTCGCAGTAAATTTCGAATACAGGATTATTATTATTATTTTTTTTTTAAAGTTTAGAATCAACAAAAACTGTTTGCCCTTTTTTTTGCCGCCCAACATTCACTTTCCGCTTTAGGAGTTTTGGTTATTGTTTTTAAGTCATTATCAATGCAAAAACGTGTTTATATCCACGTATTTCTCACCTACTAGCTCTAAAGCACACCTATAACCTAAATTACCTCAAGTCCTCAACAATTCCATATGTAAGGTAGCTCCTTGGAGTTAGGCTATAGGTGTACACTCCCCCCCCCCCCCGCCCCCCGCCCCCTCGCCCCACCAATCTCCTTATCTTGCGTAAAATTTTGTTTTTTTGTAAAAACGAGTTGAATTTTGTCAACGCAACCACTAGGAATTGTTATTTTGAAAAAGCAAAGAATGGACTGTGTAGAATTATAAATCCATTAAGCAGTTGACTCGTGGACTTGTGAAATGTGACCAAATTAGTGTTACTCGCTTTATAGTGGGGTTGACTCTCTGTTGAAAGAACCTCCTCTTTGTGGTCATTCTAATCCCCTCCTCAAATTGCCAATAATTGCATTTGAAAGAATTCAGTAATTAAGTGCAACTCTCTTTTGTCTTATATTAGTGTTCACATTAACTCATTGCTTTGAAGTCCAAACGCCAATGAAAGGTTTTAGTTGAACACCTAAATGACAAATTCATATTCGTAGTATTAATTCATGTTGTTTTGAAAAATTACTCCTTAATTCCGCTCAAGAAAAGAAGAATACACACATATCTCTATATTTAAAGACATTTTAACTTGAATTTATCATTTTACTCTTAATGACATTTTTTTTATTTCCACTCTAAGATTATGCTATTTTTAAAACAACAAGGTTCAAAACTTTTATAGTCATACAATCTTTACGTCATATTTAACATCACTAATTTTAAAATGAATTTGTTTCTTTCGTATGTCCAATCAAACTATATCATGCTCTCTTATCTCATTTTATGTAAGACGATTCGGAGTACAAGCCGGGTAGAACTATCTAATTTTTTATACGTAAATTTTGATATATAATCTTCAAATTTATTCAAATAAAGTTTACATAGTTAGAAGTTACATAAAAGTGATATAAGTATCGATAATTCATAATTCAAAATATATAAAATATAATATAATAAGATTTCAATCAAAGTAAATTTATGCGACTCGCCGTACAGTAACTAGGACAAATGGAGTAATAAATTAGTACTGCCTCAGTTTCATAATAAGAACTATTTTTTATTTGGACAGACCTCTTATAATAATATACACTCCTAGAAAATAAGAAGTGTTTTTACTAATTTACCCTTTAATCAAAAGCCTTAAAAAAGAAGTAATCTTTGATGATTCCGTGGCTACATAAAACTCAATTTATTTACATAAGGGTAACATTAGAAGAAAAAAAAAATTAATGCTTTTTGATTTAGTGAAACACCGCTTATATTAAAACAAATAAAAAGGTATAAATTTCACTTATTTTAAAATGGAGGGAGTAAAACATATGGAGTAGAATAAAACGATTTACGCTTGGACGTACTTTTCCTGTATTTACCTTATTAAAACGTTATTTTTCTCATGGAACATGACATACGTATTACATCACAATGGAAGAAGATCGAAAGAAAAATGGGATAATGTTTTTTGATTTAGTGAAACACACCGCTTATACCCCCTAAACTTATTTAAAACGGAATAAAAGAAAAAAAAAGGGAAAAACTTAATTTTTTTTTCTTAAAAATCTGCATTTTCTTAAAAATTTGAAAATTCACATTTAGTTTTAAAAAATGGTTTTCCACATGTTAAGAAAATAATTAATTTTTTCAAAATTTTATAAAAATTAGATTTTTTTCACATTTTGGCAAGAAAAACATTTTTCCGGATTTTATTTGAAAAATAAAAGTGTCCTAAGAAAATGAAATCAAGATTTTTTTAAGACATTTTAAAAAAATAATCAAGTTTTCCATATTTTTAACAAATCCATTTTTCCATATTTAAAAAAAAAAATCATTTTGGTTTTTTTTTCTTTTTCAAAAACGGGTTTTAAAAAAAAAAACAAATTTTCCTTAAAAATCCTTTTTTAAAAGAAAATTGATTTTTTAATCCATGTTTTTAGTTTTTTTTTTTTTTTTTTTAAATGGGTTTAAAAAAATCGTTTCAAATTACGGGTTTTAAAACTCATTTTTTTTTAATGAAAATTCAGTTTTTTATTTTTATTTTAAAAAAAAATTGACATACGTAAAAAATTTAAAAAATTAGAAAACAAATAAAATGGAAGAAGATCGAAAGAGGTCAAATTTAATTTAATAAGTTTGGATGAAACGATAAGGTGTGTGAGGTGTACTCTTATCCCAATTTAATTTAATGGATGAAAAAAAAACTCTGAAAAAAAAAAAAAAGAGTTAATACAAGCGAGACGTTACTGTTTTTATTGTTCCATGAGAATATAATGGATTTGAGAGGAAGGTTGGACCTACTTTTAATTTCCCCCTCTAGCTTTTTTATTTTCCATAGATCATTATTGCTAACGGAACAAGTCTCAAATCTCAAATCTTTTGCATCTGTCGACAAACACACATGACACATGTTTTCTTTATATTTTGTCCCTTGTCTCATGTGACTTTGTCCTGTTCTTACTTTATTTAAAGTTTGACAAGGATTGGATCAGTTTTAATCACACTATTGCAACCACAGGAAATTTAAACGTCAAAAATGGGCTTAAAACATTGGTCGCGATCGAAATAATGTGCAGAGTTCTTGGAGCTTATCACACTAACAATCGCAGGTAAAAATTGCTGCTTGACCATGGATCCATGTCGATGATTTAATTTATCTAGTGTCAAAATGGATAGGTTGAATTGAATTTGAACGAATCAAAATGGGTTGAGTTAATAAATGTGCGGGTGCTCAATGATCATTTAGGTCAAGATGGGCTAAACGATGAGTCATAGACCAAGTTACCCTTATCAAGTTTTATTTTGTTTGATTTCTTATAACATTTTAATTGCATAATATATATTTTTGCCATATTATGACTATATATAGCGTATCACAATAAAATATATTTTTTAAAATTATGACAAGATTTCTCATGAATCAATTTGTTCTACATATTTGAAGAATTTACCTAAACTGCCGTCCACCCACAGCTTAAACTGAAAATAGCTTGCGAATGTATAATTTATGTAGGGCAAAGGTGCAAATATACCCCTCAACTTTGCGATTTAGAGTAGATATACTATCATTAAAAAAGTGGTGTACATATATACCCTTATTGAAATGGTGCAAATATACCCCTGCCTTTACACAAATAGTGCAATTATACCCTTTTCACTAGCGGGATTTAAAAAAAAAAAATCATTTAGCTTATTTTTTAATTTTAAAAAATGTCATGTGGCTTTTAAAAAAAGTCTACTCATTGGTTTTGAGTAGACATATTTTTTCTAACGCCACATGATTAATTTTTTTCTGGTGGATCGGATCTGGTTCGTTTAAAAAAATATCTCCGTGGCTTTAAAAAAAATTAAATCTATACATTTTTTTAAACGAACTAGACCCGACCTACCAGAAAAAAATTATCACGTGGCTTTAGAAAAATATGTCTACAAAAAAAAATGGATAGACTTTTTTTTAAAGCCACGTGGTATTTTTTCTAATTTAAAAATTAACTAAATGGTTTTAAAAGAATATATGTCAGCAAAAAGGGTATATTTGCACCATTTTATAACAGCAAGGGTATATTTACACCACTTTTATAACGGGGGGTATATATGGTCTAAATCGCATAGTTGAGAGGTATATTTGCACCTTTTCCCATTTATGTATAACGTGTATATAGCCGTGTATAATTTATGTATACCGGCTATGAAAAGTAAACAGTAAATCGCGTTGACTATTTGTAAAAACCCTACATATTTAGCTCAAATCAACTCAATTTTTAGATGAATTGAATTGAGCTTATCAAAATAGGTTGAAATAATAAATAAGTGGATCATTAATTCCTCTAACTTAGACGGAGTGTGTAAATCATATTTTATGGGCTAAGATCATACCTCATGATTGGTTATAAGAAGAAAGACCCAAAAACTATAACCTTGTAGTATGTATGTGAAATTATGAGAAACATATTCCCCAGAATATGATGTCAGGTTAAAATATTTTACATTGTTCAAAGATTGTTGGCGTGAGATAGTCTTGTCTAGATTATGCAAAGGTATATCCTCTATAGTATTTCTTTAATAAAAAAATAAGGTGATCAAATCCCTTAGGACAAACGAATATATGAGGGTCAATGCTATGACATGCAAGAACTACATGCCAAGCAACTGACCCCAATGAGAAGTTAAGCTGCTCTTACATGGATTTTGTCCTAGATTTGAACCAAAAAAAAGAGGGGGGGGGGATGGGGGGTGTTGGCTATACTCTTGCATTATAAGGCGAATTAAAGGTAGTAAAAAATCAAAGCAAAAGAAGACAGAACTCGTAAATTGAACTTCTAGCTATAGAAATTAAATTTTAAGTTAATTTAAGTTTGAATGCTATAATTAATCCTATATATCGTTTAATAGTATGTAAATTAGAAGACATGACAATTACTCGATAATAAATAGAGAGGAGAAATATGACAAGACAAAATTAAGCTCAACAAGGCATTGCATATACATGCTTTCAAGAAAGCAAGGGGCACGCAGGAAATCGGCAAGTGGAAGTATATAGCGTGAAAAATAGTTGTGATAGTTCCAATTCATGACTGTGATATTTATGTTAAGAAAGTGTTATGTTAATATTAAAGAAAAAGATATGTAAAAAAGACTACAATTGCTACGATTTTACGACTCCCTGTAATGTTGTTACATAAATAATATATACATATATGTACCGTTCGGACGGAAAAAAAATATTGCTTTGTACGTAAAAAGGACAAATTTGATAATCATATTATATTCAAGAATTTATTGTTAGACTAATTGTTGAAGATTTTCATTTAAGCACGGTGTTAAGATAAATACGTAAGTGTATTCGCTGGAGTAGTATTTTTAGTCAAACAATAAGGTGATCAAATCCCTTGTCAAAATAAAATGTCATACTAGTCATGATCTCCAAGAACTACATGCCAAGCAACTACTAATATACTCGAGGAAATTTAACTGCTCTTAGGGATTTGGTTCAACATGTCTAATGACGGCATATATAAAAGAACAAATAGAATTCAAAGAATATTCATAGATAATTCATTAATCAAATACATCCAAATTATGTCATGCTTTATGACCCTATGTAACCACAAGGACATTAATATAAGGAAGGCCAAGTTAGTTATGAATTCTATAGCTAACTAAATATTACAAAAAATTATAAGATCCTAACTCACTATTAAACCAAGGGCTAAAATCCAATGAGAAGTTGCTTTAATTAATATTTCAATTACGTGTAGAAAAAGTAAGGTGTTTTTGTATAACGAGAAAATAACTTCTATACAAAGATATTTGGGGCATGCAGCAGGTTGTCTTGAATACACAAAGAGGAAACCTGACACCAATAAAAATTTAAACAAGTCAATATTTACGAATTAGGTATTAATTAATTAATTAATTAATTATATAAGGCCTTTCAAGATTTATAAAACGAACTGGTAATATGACTTTTCTGTTTGTTAATATTAATTAGTTTGTTCATATTAGGAGAATCAATAATCATATGCATCAAGAAAGAAAGTTAGGTTAAACAAATGAAAGAAAGTGAAAAATAATTTAGGTATCCCTTCTGGAAAGAGTCTTTGCAAAGCTTGGTACAAGTCATTCAGGTGTGCTTTTTAGGAGAAATAAAGGTTTGGCAAATGAGTTAGGCCATTTCCTTAATTATGTGATTTTGCAGGATTATATTATCACCTGATTCTTTCTAGTAATAAGATTTCTAAATTAGATATATAGGAAAATATTTACTTAGTGCTTACGCTTAAACAATTAATGCATGACTCTTATTTTCACATACACTTTTGTTATTTATAATCAAAATTAATGAATACTCTCACTTCTATTTATCATTTAAGATATTATACTAATATGGTTTTGTGTGAACATCGAGTGGTAATACCTTTCTTTCCTTAACTGTAGGCAAAGTCATTGCTGATGCATGATGTTATTATGGTGTAAGAGCATTGGTTTTATTACGGTAATTAAAGTTTATCCACACCTGATGTATATGCTAAACCATAGAAATTTAAATCATAAATCAATACGAGAATGTGTATGAATTTTTACCGACTTATTACCTTTGATAAATCAAGGTTTTATTAAAGATCCAAATTTCTTTGAATAAATCACGCAGCGGGAGAAAAAGAATTCGATGATTGCAACTATCTATTTTACAAAATTAAGAAATAATTGTTGGACTGAACGAATATAAGATGCATTAATCTTCTCCTAATCTCATGATTTCTTGTGGGAAAAGGAAGGAGTACTTTATATATGTTTTCACAAAATGATTAAGTAAGATAAATGTGATTAAAGTGTTGCCTAAATTTATTCTCTCGATCACTTAGTTGACGCTTTTGAAGATTTTATTTGTAATATATATATATATAGTTTTTAGTCATTATCAATGGAAAACATGTTTAAATTCTTTTAATCCTCACCTACTGTCTGAACACACACTCCACTTTAAATTACAAAATCTATGTGTAGCTAGCCCCTTAGCCATATGCAATTATGGAATTAGGCTCTATGCCTCCCCCTTTTTATCCTTTTTTCAAAAAGATTGACTTTTTTGTGAGTTGAATTTTGTAAACACGATTTCCACCAACTAGGAATTTTTAATTTTCTGTAAGACTATATAGAATGATAAGTCCACTAATTATTTGACTTGTGGACTTATAAACTGTGGCCAAACTAGGGTACCCCTTTTAGTGGGGTTTACTCGTATCGATATGCAGAACCTTCTCTTTAGAGTCGTCCTATTCTACACCTCAATGGCTAAATCATTAATTTGTTCTGAAGAAATTTATCTCAAGTGCCACTCTCTTTCGTCCTACGGTGTTCACATTAGCACTTAGGTTCTAATAATCCCATCATTCTAATTTTCACATTCAACAATTGTTTCTGCACATTTGTCTTTCATTTTCGGTAGTGTGATTTGGTTATGAATGATATTATGAGTAAAAAGCTTCCTCATGTAATAATATATGCATACGTATATTATAAATAGGCGTTAAAATTTGCAAGCTGCGCAGTTAACATGATGTTTGTTGCCATCAAAATTAACCCTTGAAATATTGCTATAGACTGGTTAAATAAAATAATAATTTGAGCTCATTTTTATGAAAATACTGTGAAATAATTTTTTATGTGGATGAAATTCATTCTTCTCTCGAGAAAAATCTAGTAATTAAAACTCTTCAACACTTCATTTTTAGTTTATTTTCCCTTGCCGTGACATATGTACTACATCACAATGAATGAAGGTTGAGATATAGAGTGCAATACTATTTTATGGATGAAAAGGAACACAGGTGTTGAGATAAATAGAGTTTACAAGAGGACTTTATTGTTTTAGGTTCCATGAGAATATGATGGAGTTGAGAGAAAGGTTGGACCTACTGTTTTTCCCCTTTGTTTTAATTTTCTCCGATGCTCATTATTATTAATGTTAACGCAACAATTGTCTCCTAGCTTAAAAGTTTTATATTTGTTGATGAACACATATGATACATGTTTGCTTTACCTTTTCTCTCTTCTCTAGATGATTTTGTTAAAAAGGAAAAGCATCACAAATTATTATCTTCCCAAGAATTTGATCTGACTAAAGTATATTTTATATTACGTAGCGTTAAAGATTGTCATTTAGGCTAGCTAGTCTTAATATGTTAATGATGTAAATGTATATCCTTTCAATAACTGCCTTTAGTCAAATAATAAGGTGATCAAATCCCTTATCCAAAAAGAAAAAAGGATTGTCAATGCTATCACTTCCAAAGAACTACATGCCAACCAACTCCCAAGGGAAGTTAAAACTGCTTTTATGAATTTTGTTCAATGTTTCTAGTGACCACGAAAGAAACAAAAATGAGATTGGTTAAAGTACACTATGTCACGCTTTGTGACCCTTTAATTTGTAGTATCCACAAGGACATTAAATTAGGGAAGCCAAATTAATTAGTATGAATTATTACACCTGAGAAAATACTCAAAAAAAAATCCCAACTCTCGATTACACCAAGGGCCAAATCCAGTGAGAAATTGCTTTAATATATATTTCAGTTAAGTATTCAAAGACAAAGTAAGGAGAGCTTTATAAAGACAAAATTGGGATAAACAATTTCCATGCAGGATTAGGGCAGCTCAAAACTGAACAACTCTATCTTTAGGAATGTAGGTATCAATTAATTAATAGAACAAGGCCGCCCATGAACAGATAAAAAGATTTGTTTACGTGACTTACACATTTGTTAATGTTAATTAATTTGTCCACATATTGATTGAATCGCATCAAGAAAGGAATTATTGAACTACCAAGTAAAACTAATTAGATTCTGTCTGATTAAGCCAATAAATCAAAGAAATTATAAACAAGAGTAATTTATTATTCCCTTCTGGAAAGTGTGCTTAGCAAAGCTTGGTACAAATCGATTGAGGTATGAAGGGCTGCAGAATCAAGTTAGTCTATTTAATTCCTGATACGATTATGCTGGATTATTACCAAATCTTAGTTTAGATAGGATTTCTTGATTAACAATTTCCATTGTCAACGCATAATGCTATTGTAGTCTGCGAGCCTTGGAAAGATTGAGCCCAAATTTGAAAATTCTGTTGTGACAATTACGGATTTGTTAGAATTGATCTACATCATAGGTTACAAAATCAACGAACTACTTTTATCCAAGAGACGGTGAGCAATACTAGATTCTATTCATCCTTCCCACAAGGGCCAATTTGCACAATTGTCCCATATTCGGGATGGTCTTTAATTGTTGGCCTTCGCTAAAAATCCTTTGGTTTAGGATTCGAACTTCTGCTCAGTCAAACTGTAACATCTCGTAAATTCGAATTAGGTATGAATGTATGAATCTAGTATAAAGGTGATATTTTAGCTATACGAATCTATTTGGGATGAACTCAGGTGATAAACAGTCGTTTTGAAGTAAAACCAAAAAGTGAAGTTCTTAAGGCCTTCTAAATTCGTCTAAGTCTAGGACAGTCTGTACTTATGACCTATTTTCGGGCACTTGCGTTAGGAATTTGTGAAAACTTCCTTCTTGAAAGTTGTAGCCCTTTGAAATACCTTTCCAACAGTATATCATGGGGGTCAAGGGGACATCTATACAAAAAGTTATGGCCATTTTACTGAAAGATTACAGGGCAGTCCGTTCACCGGTCATGTTATACGAACTGGTTATACGGCCCATATAATTTTATACGGACCGTATAACTCGTCCGTACTTCATGAAACCTCAACCCGACATTCTGTTTTTAGCATGATAAAATATGGTCATATTATACGGACCGTATAACTTTATACGGACCGTATAATATGTCCATATAATTTCTGCCTCACTTTTGTATAAATTCAAGCCTTGATTCTTTTATTTCATTATTCACAATTCCAAGCCCTAGCAACAATCCAAAACATCAAGGTAAGTCAATCCAAGCCCTTCCAACTCAATTCTAACATATACTCTAATAATCTAAGCAAGAAATCATTGTTCCTAAACTAGGGTTTTTCGAAAACCAATCTCGAGGTTCAAGAATTCAAGATTTTGGAAATCTTCTTCGAAGTTAAAATCTTTAATTCAAGTTTGGAGCATTACCAGGTATGTAGAGTTGCTATCTACGTGTGGGAACATCATTGTTCTTCCCCACGCCTCATAATCCATAAATCATGATTCTCTACTAAAACTAGGGTTTCTATACCATGCTCATGATAACCCTAGGTCCATGTCCATGATTATATTATGTATGAATTGTTATAATTCTATCATTGTGTTCTTAATAACTCCATATGATTATTGAAAATCGATTAGTAATCCATGAAAACCCATATCTTGTATTCCATGGGTTCTTGCGTACGCATGTTTTTAACTAAGAATGATTATTTCATGAATATCCTACATGTCTACAAGTTTTCATGCAACTATATTATATAATTATTTTCATGCTATGATACAAGATACATACATAAATAAAAGTTATTTCATGAAAATGTTTACAAGTTATTTCATGAAACCATGTTTACAAGTTATTTCATGAAACTATGTTTACAAGTTATTTCGTGAAATCATGATTACAAGGCAAGTACAAGTTAATTCACGAAAATCATGGGCTTTTTAGCCAATTATATCATGTTCATGTTTTTGGGAGTTGCACGAATTACCGAGAAGGCTCGGATGGCACGAAACTACGTAGCCACCATAGGACAAGGATCGCTCGCCCGATTAGGACGATACCTTAATTTTACTTTGGATGGATCCATCGGGCACGTTACCACCTTATACCTTGGCAAGGTTTGGGGGCTCTAATTCGGCCAGGTACAGACTCTACGTACTGCCACGTGGTGATATCACGTAGTCCGTTTATGAAATGCTTATGTTATATATATATATATATATATATTATCATGTTTTACTTATATATATATATATATATATGTACCCGTACTCGTACTCGTACTCGTATTCGTATCGAGGTTTTCGATTTCGGTTCTTATCATGTTATTCCATGTCCCATGTTATTTCTTTCGGATACTTTACATTCCGGTACATTCAATGTCTTGACGTCCTTTATTGCCTGGGGCTGCATTTCACGATGCGAGTGCGGTTACGGATATCGATTTACTCGTTAGGACATTGCTCGTATCGGCTTTTGGTGAGCCATCTCATTTTGGGGTTGTGTCTTTACTTTTATTTATGTCGATTATGCATTTAAGGTATGCGGGGCCTTGTCCGGTGAACGATTTAATGACAGTTCGTGTCGGAGGTTTCATAGACAAGTCGGTTGTCATATTCGGTTGAGTTAGCCTCTGTGGCTATATAATTACCATAATTCGCATTCATGATAATAATAATAATAATAATAATAATAATAATAATAATAATAATAATAATAATAATAATAATAATATTTTCGGACTTATGATTATTGAACTTCATGTTTTTCAATTCATGCATGTTTACTTTATATTCCCGTCGATTCGTATCGCATCGGTTCATGTCCCGTATAGACTCGGCAAGTCATGTGGTTCGCTCGGTCACATGCGCAAGGCACGCAGAGTGCGTGTTACGCCCGAGGCCATCGTTCGGGCGTGACACAAACTCTCCCTTCGAGGGCGAGTTTGCGTCAAACTTTACGATCGAGGGCGAGAGTTTGACCCAACTTTTACCCTTTGCTTAAAAAAATGACCGAAAATACCTCAAGATTCTGGTTTCGAACCTCTCTAATAAAAAATAAAAAATAAAAGAATTTTGCAAGTCAAGTCTTTCACAAAACCTCTTCCTTAAGGCCTAACATTTGCCTAAAATTAGGCCTATTTAGGCAAAAGTTAGGCCTTAAGGCCTAATTTTTGGCAATAGTTTGCCTTAAGGCAAACCTCTGTTTTAAGTAGGGGTGAGCATGGTACGGTATTTGAAACTTTGGTACGGTAATTTCTGTTTCTAAAAATACTATACCATTATCGTACCAAATTAATTCAGTATGGTTTAATATTTTAAAGTTCAATTTCGGTATTTTACGGTACGGCAAAATTGGTAACATAGTTTGTCTGACTTCGACTTACATATACTCATGTCGTGGAGAATTATGACTTCCGCTACTTAAGAAACATCTCAATTATTTTGTACTAAGCACCTTACACATGTAAAAATATTCAAAAGAAAGTATAAGCAATCCCTTTCACAAATCAATTACACAAAAAAGACATTTAAATCAAGATAGAGTAGTCAAAGTTCCAACATTTAAACAATTAGTTTTCTAATAATACTAGTTTATATATTTGTTAGTATTATAATAATAAGATATATGAATTGTATATGTAATTATATACTTCGGTATGGTATTCGGTATTTCGGTATTTTCTTTATGGATACGAATACGTACAATACCAAACTTTTTAAAAATGCATACCAAATGCGTACCAAATACCATAATCCGAAATAACGGTATAAAAAGTTTTGGTTTCGGTATGGTAATCGGTATCTACCATGCCATGCCCATCCTACTCTTATAAGGGTTAATTTTTGCCCGAATAGGCCTAATTTTGGGCAAAAGTTTACCTTAAGGCCTAACTTTTGCATGAATAGGCCTAATTTTGCTATGAAACTCTGTCTTGCGATTTATTTTTTTGACTGAGCTGGAGTTCGAACCTAGAACCTCAGAATATTAGGCGAAGGACAAAAATTAAAGACTAGCAATTTTATGGCCAAAATTAAAGACCACCCCCAAATAAGGCCAATCGTGCAAATTCCCCAAATTTGCAATTTTCATTCTGCTTTTTGGTTTATATGGTGATGTCCAGGTCTGGTTTAATGCATACCCTAGGCCCTATTTGTCAACATTTGCACGATAATCCTTCAAAGGCGCTGGTCTTTAATTTTTGTCCCCCAAGTTGGTGGTCTTTAATTTTTTTACGTTCGCCTAATACCTCATGCAGTGTTTCAAATTCTACCTTAAGAATTCAAACCTGTGATTTTTTTTTTTTTTTTTTTACTGAATTAGGGTTCGAACCCAGAACCTCGGGGTATTAGGTGAAGGATAAAAATTAAAGATCACAAATTTGAGGGACAAAAATTAAAGACCAGTGCCTTTGAAGGGCAATCCGCACAAAAAAATGAACCCAAAGGGTTGGGCTGCTGATGAAACTCCCAGAAATTTGTAGGCTAAAATTTTACAAGGATATGTGTTTGACTTTTATTCCTATTTTTTTTAGTTATGCAAATATTGATCTAACATGAGAAGTCTAACAGAATTTCTCCTTCTTCTTAGCACTAAATATGAATTTTTAACTAATGACTGTAACTACAATAGAAGTGCCTTTTACCTTCTTATGTACTTGTGCTGCACAATATAATTTTTCTCCAATTTAATCTTAGTATGAATTACGAGAGATAACGAAAAATGGCTGTATTGATTTTGTAATGTTTAATCTGTTTCTAAGTTCGAATCAGAAGTTGGGGTGCATTGGGATTGTTGGAAATAAGAATAATTGAAATGAGAAAACTTAATTAAGGATTGTTGGAAATAAGAATAATAGAGATGAGAAAACTTGTGAACAAGGTAAATTTTGTCAATTGTGCAGAATTTTTCTGAGTATGTTCCATCGCCGAGGGTCCATGTAAACAACCTCTATACACCACAAAAATAGGAATAAGGTTTGTGTACACCTCACATTCTTCACCACTCGTAGGATCACACTAGGTATGTTGTTGTTATATATTCCACCACATAAATCGTAAACAAGGCATGTTATGTACCAGACAAATTATGCCGAAAACTATTTTTGCTCAAAATATCTAAACAAGGATACAAATAAAAAATTAAACACAAATTTCACTGTAACACGTCAAAAGAGCAAAAAATTTGATAATCTATATCTATCTATATTATATTAAAAGCATGAACTCCTAAATATAAAAGTTAAATTACATAAATATTCCTCTTAAAGATCTAATTATCATTTTTTTAATTTTTTTATGTAAAAGAAAAAGCTGCCGTCCAAAACCGAATGGATGTGTCCTTTGATGTTGGCGAGTTTCCTATTAATCCTTTGCCTAAAATTTGCTTTGTTGTAAACCATTCTCTATAAAGAAGCTTGTCAAACCTCAAAGGTACAAAGAATTTGGAGAAAAATTTCGTTGTACAATACTTATGTGTCTCAGTAAGTTTTCTTCTCACATCCTCAAATTCCCACCCAATAGTATACTTTGACTGTTCTTATTATGAAACCAGTTAAAATCAAAATTTCCTTTGACAATTTTTATTTTTCTTTTTTATCTACGTTTACTTTTTATTTCATAGCAAATCTTCTGTTCTGGGAGTTTTATTTGTTCGCACTATTTTAGTTATTTTTAAATTTTCTCCATCTCAATTTATGTGCATGTGTTTGACTGAACAATGATTTTAATAGCAAAACAAAGACTCTTGAAATTTCAAATTTGTGGTCTAAAATAAATTATAGAAATTTTTGTGGCTTGTAATTCATCTCACTAAGAGTAAAATGGAAAATTTAAAGTTAAAACATTACTAAATATAAAAAGATTTTATTGTTTTGAAACTGAATAAAAGAAAATATCATATAAATTGAGACATAGGAGAACTTTTGCTTATTTTTGTCAAGAAACCTTTGATATATTAGATTTCTTTTAACAATTTCTTTGTTGGGAACTTGACTTCGCAGTTATTTGATTTCTATAACTAGCAAATTTTTTTTTGTTTGGGTTGTAGCCTTAATTTTGTTATTTGTATGAGGTTTCATGCATTTTACGGTTGATGGAATTTTTATCTCTACCTTTTGCGATTATTAGATTTTATAGAACGATAAATATTTCTTTTTGGGTTGTTTTGTTCTTAATTCACGTAAAGGACGTGTTCGTATAGCCAGGGTGAGGATTTTGAACAACATTACATTTTATTTGCTTCTTCTTATTCTGATACAACTGAAGTTTATTCTTTTCCAAGCTGCAATATGAATTTTTTTGATGTTCATCCGTTCCAAAAAGATTTTCTTACTTTTCTTATTACTTTGTTCCAAAAAGATTGTCACATTTTTATAGTTAGAAATGATTTAATTTTTATGAGATGATTTGCAGCCACACTAATATCTAAGGCTTGTTTTGGACCACACATTTCTAAAACTTTCTTTTATTTCTTAAACCCCGTGCCAAGTCATATTAAGACATTTTTTTTGGGATGGAAGGAGTAAGATTTATAAAGACTCTAGAGATGTTTGTCTTTTTATATCTTTTCTTGGTTGTCATGGTTAAAGTGAAGACGGGTTAATCTATTTTTTATGAGCTTCATCTTTATCTCCTCTAATAATGTCCTTACATCATCACCTCTCGAACATTAATCATTTAATTCAAAATTAATAATTTTTGTATGCACTATTTGAAAGGAAATAAAAAATATTTAATTTTTTGCGCTATTAGGAGGGCTCTCATGTTAATGACATGTAATGAAGAAAACTTTCGTTACAAATCTAGGAACCCTTAGGAAGGAAAGAGACAAGTTATTGCTCTCGCTATTTAGGGGTCGTTTGTGTATAGGGTAAAATCTGAAATTACGTTGGCAAGAGATGGTGTTGACACTTGGCAGGCAAAGAGATTTAGGAAGCAATTCGATCGATAACTCGGAGGAGACTATTCCTTGTGTGTCCATAGCAATGAATGCGAAGCAATTATCACAAAACAGTTATGTGCTTCAGGCTTTACATTATCGATCCGGATATGCAGTCAAACTTTACGTTCTTGAAATTAAAGTACCATTTACTGATCATTATTATCCATAATGAGAGAGCGATTCACGGACTTCTGCTGGAAAATTTGTACCTATAAAAGGAGCCCAATATAAGTGTTAGAAGGCATCCAATTCTAGCCTAACAATTTACACTTTACGCATTCTAGCAAATCGTCTTACAATTTATATACTTTTTGTACCAGATCCATATTGTTCTTTAAGGCTGAGTATTCAACCGGGGTCATCTTCACTGTGAGATTCTTCCGAGCTCATGCGGCCCAGGCTTAATTTATTATATTATCATTTTATATTTACTTGATTTCATTGCTTATTCCTTGCTATTACTTTATATATAACAAATCGATCCACATATCCTTTAAACCCTTGTGAACAAATTCAACCGTACCTTTTGAAGGTAAACATTTTGGTAGGAGGTAAAACATAATGCATGCATTAGCTTTGTGTATTACTATTACCTTGTTTAGACTTTTTACTATATGACTAATACAAGTATTAGTTATACACCTTTGTATTATCCTATGTAAACGTGTCAACCGGTTCGAGACCGGACCGGACCGGTAACCGATTCTGAACCGGCCGGTTCCGATTTCAAATCAAAACAACGTACGGTCCGGTTCAAAAATCCAAAACCCTTTTATTTTTTGTATAGTATATATATATATACTATAGTATTTATTAGTATATCGTAGGTATATTTACATATGTTATATAAGTTTATAAGTAAAGTTTAAATAACGAAGATATATACAGTCGGCAATACGATATACGTGTATATATATATATATATATATATATATATATATATATATATATATGTTTAAGTTATATATATATATTAATATATATATGTTTAAGTATATTGTATATACTTATAACTTATATATTATAACTTATATTTATAGCTTAATTTTTTTCTAAGTTTATAAATTCGTATATACGTGTATATATATATATATATATATATATATATATAGCTTAATTTTTTTCTAAGTTTATAAATTCGTATATACGTGTGTATATATATATATATATATGTAAAACTTACATATATACATATATATATATAAGTTATATATAACTGTATATATATACATATATAATATATGTATATACTTATATATGTTTAAGTTATATATATATATATACCATATAATATATAATATAATGTATAACTTAAACATATATATATATATATGTTTAAGTTATATGTATACTATATATATATCATGTATATTCTTAGTATATTTTAGTTATTTTTCAAGTATATAACTTTCTAGTTTTTAATTTAAGTAGATGTATGTATAAGTATATTCTTATATATTTAGGTATATTCTAACTTAATATAAGTAAAAATATGAATACAAGTAAATAGAAGAAAGCTCAATGAGCCATATATTTTATTCATTCTTGGATAACATTTATTTGCAAGTTGTAATTTTTTTTTTAACTTGCAAATAATACATGAGTTGTAAAGAAATAATAGAATAATAAAATCAACAATTGTAAATCATTTCGTTAATTTCCCCCATATCATATTTGGTCATGGAGATATCTTCAAAGTCTTCCGATCCACTTGCTATCAAATCTTCATATTTCTTCCTTTCGGATCCCGCTTTCTAAGTTTTGGTTGCGTGTCATCTAAGTTTTTGGAATGCACACTAAGTACTTGCAAACTAAATATAATGAGTGTACAAAAGATTCAAAATGATCTTCCTTGGCTAAACGGAACAATACAAATGACATGATCTTAAGCCGTAAGGATATCGGACGATTCTTGAGAGTATAGGTGACTTGTATACTTTTTGGGGATGGCCGATTTCTTACTTCCTTGATATCTACATTTGGATGCATCAAATAAAAGTTATATTCATATCATACACTATCAAGGGGTTCGTTGTGAAAACTTTTAAATCATCAAAGCCCTTTTGCCTTTAAACATGGTAGTAGGGCGGAATAAATTAATTAAAATTAGAATAAGAGTAAAAATTTTCTAAACTTGTCATCAATAGCGAGGCGGCGGGCATAAATCATGGATCATAGTCTTTAAAAATGTAAATTTGAAAGCGTTTGGGACAAACCTTTTAAACATTTGGGGAGGTTTAACGTAGAGAAGTCATTTGATGAAAGTTGGGAAAAAAAAATACATCTTAAATTTGATTATCATTTCAAAAATCTTGAACCGGGTTTTATATTTATACTCTTGTAAAACTCGAGGCTCATTTTAAGTAGGCTAAAATTTCGTACACTCGGATAGAATTGTTTAGAAAAAGGAAGTTGCATTATAAAAAATTTCAAGAGTTCAATGCTCATTCTTTAAAATCTTCCAATTTCGTCGAAATTTGCCAATGGTCACTATTAATAATTATATTTTATTCTTGAAAGCTAACATTTCAACTTTGGTCTATACTTGGTTATACGAAATTTCGTGTAAAGATTTCTCACATATGACATTTCTAGATTAATTTTCCCTAAACAACCAGTTATGACCACCCAACAACAACATCAATAATCACAATGAAACACAACATAACATAAATAGTCTTCTTTTCTTCATAAGCAACAACTTCAAACTAACTTCACATTTGCAAACTAACATCGACGTTCTCATATTCATTTACTCGTTTAAGACCACTACAACATAATTCGGATTTGTATATCATACCATTTTTCACCAAACATACATAAGGTATACACAATATAAAAGTTTAGTAATATAAGTCCGCTAAAAAAATTTCTCGTTTCAACTTTTACTTTCAAATCAAAACTAACTCATCCAATTAAACCTTCATTGATGTTATAAGAATCTAATAACGACACGACCTAACATATCAAACAAAACAATTCGTTTCCATTTAATTTTCATGGCGCAAATAACCCTCTATATTTTTATACCAATCTATAACATTCATTCACTTTAGGACTTCCAACTCAAGATTACACCATTATAACAACGTTGAGATGTAGTAACATAAAATTCAAGGAATCTCATTTGTACAAACACACACACATTTTGGCCACACACTCTTTTTTCATCACATGCTTGACCAAAGTTTCTAACTTCCATTTCCGATATAAAATACACAACAACTACAAACTAGAATATGACATAAAAATCAATTAGTCTTGCCTACACAACACACACGTACGCACACGGCCAATCATGAAATCTTGTCCCTCTTTTTATAAATTCTATCCAATTCTCCATACTACAACACAAACAAATCTTCCATAACTTGTAAAGAACATGAAATCCTTACCTGTTTCTTCAATCTTCCACTTATGTTTCATCATTTCTTGTGAAAATTATACCAACTTGGAAAATGTTGAGCTTGTTACTAAAAGAACCAAATTTTTGGATGAAAACTAAAGGACTTGGAATTTTTCTTCTTTTCTTTTTCTATGGCCGACGGCCACCTCTCTTTTCTCTCTTGGTCTAAATCTTTTTTGTTTTGTTTTTCTTGAAAATTCACAAGACATAAGTCCCATGCGAAATTCCTCTTAAAATAATTAGTCGTGGACAAATCAAATTACGATTAATTCTCTCGTAGGTTGGCTAGAATTGCAAATCCACAAAGGTACATGGCAAAATCCACCCTTGCATGTTTGGGCTATTGTTTTCTTATTTTTTTGAGAGAATTTATAAGTGAATCATATTTTACAATTCCCGAAACAAATTTGAGAGATTCCAATTTTGCCCCTTGTGAATCTCCATGGTTTCGCATTCAAGCTTCCATATCCGGGGGATGGTTAGTGTTAAAAAATTCAAAAACATGGCCTTTTTCTCATAAATCACAATTACTTCGAATTTTCCGATTACGCAAAAAGGCGGGATATAACACCACTGAACAAATTCAACCATACCTTTTGAAGGTAAACAGTTTGGTAGGAGGTAAAACATAATGCATGCATTAGCTTTGTGTGTTACTATTACCTTGTTCGGTACACTTTTTCAACCTATGCATGACTAATACAAGTATTAGTTATACACCCTATTTGGTATTATCCTATGTATAACTAATAATACATAGCAAACCATGGTATTAGCAATGCAAGGGTTTCTACATACATAAGCATGGCTAAAGACACAATTGCCCCTGAAATCTCTCAAAACCTTTTCCAATTATTAAGTTGGAGGGTATTTTTGTAAACAACTAATTTTTTAAAATTATGTAATGCATATTATTTTTAATACACCAAACCAAACAGTGAATAAAAATAATCTCAGCATAACTAATGTCAGCATTACTAATACTAACAATATTCTTATACACCCAACCAAACAACATCTTAGTGGTATGTTATAGAAGACTCTCCTTTATATAATTGAAATTCTACTAAAATTCTTTGTTTTCCTCTAATTAGGGAACTTTGGAATATTAACAATTCTTGTCAATAATTTGCTAATGAATCAACTATTTTTTAAGTTATAAATGGACATTGCATATATTTTATTAAATAATGTATTATATGTTTGGTATACACTTGACGAGAAACTAGTAAAAAAAAAAAAAAAGATAAAAAAAATAAGGGCCTGGAGTGAAAAGATATTTCTAAAGAGCAAAGGGGAGGTATGGTATATTGAAATCCAAGCCCCTTATCACTTCATTTTCCCTCTTACACTCCACCAATAGAGAGCCATGGCAGCTCTCAATCTTGCTTCTTTATCCAAAACCTTAAACCCTAATTCTCAATTCCAAAACCTCCCTAAAACCCCAAGTTTTCTTCTCTCTCTTTCCTACCCTTTTGTGACCACCTCTATCTCTTCAATTCGACCTGGAAAGAGTTCAAGAATCCCAGTTGTAAGAGCCATTTCAGATGGGGAATACTCGTCTAAGAGGAGCAGTGATGAAAGGGAGACTATTATGTTACCTGGTTGTGATTATAACCATTGGCTTATTGTGATGGAGTTCCCTAAGGACCCTGCTCCTACTAGAGAACAGATGATTGAGACTTACCTTGACACCCTTGCCACTGTTCTTGGCAGGTTAGTTTTTCTATTCCTTCCTATTGACCTATTTGGGGAGTCAAATAACTCTTTATTTGATTGAGATTTTCTCAAACTCTTTTCATATATTGTGAATTAGTATTAATTATGCAGACTTATAACATTTTTATGTGGTTTTCAAATACGTAAATTTTATTATAAAATATTGAAAAATCTATGTTTGAAATTGTAGTCAAAGAAAAAGCGGACTCTTCAAATAGTATATATTATTTTGGGACGGAGGGAGTATATATTATTTTGGGATTGGAGGGGTTTAATAATTTGTTGGGTCAACGATTGTTTGGTTAAATTTTGGTGAATACTAGCATCAGTTATTGGAGTATAGCAGTGAATTTTTTTCAGCTTGGTAATTAGTTATTGGAGATAAGTGATTCTGAATATTTCTGATAATTTTACCGTGGTGAGTGTATTCCAAGTTGTGTTCTTTGTGGTGAGAGTCAGATACAGAATTGTTACTTGTAAACTATGTACAAAAATGACATCTTTAGGCATAGATTGTTCCAAATTGTGGACCTCAAGCATAGTCCATCCTAATCACTTGAAGCCTGTTTTTCCATTTATTGTGAAGCATAAAATTAAGCTTATGCTAATCAATAAATCCAGTTTGCTAGGTATACTCAAGTTTCAGTTTAATCCTGTGAAAGTTGCATTGATTAAGAGGGTGGTAGACTTGTTGATATTGGCAAAGTAGTTACTCAAAAATTTGGTAGGGATTTGTAGCTATTTTGGTCTAGCAGAATAGATTATTTTCTTATTAACCAGCAGATTTCTCTTTTGCCTTTTTTGCTTATTAATCAAAATTTTCTTATCAGTATGGAAGAGGCAAAGAAGAACATGTATGCCTTTAGTACTACCACTTACACTGGATTTCAGTGCACTGTATCTGAAGAAACATCAGAGAAGTTTAAGGGTGAGTTCAAACTTTTCTAATTTCAACATATGAGATGCTGAACATCCAGTGTTCTGGCATTGACTCGTTCATTTTCCTAATTGGATATTCGTTTGTAGGTCTACCTGGAGTTCTGTGGGTCCTGCCTGATTCTTACATAGATGTGAAGAACAAGGACTATGGAGGTTAAATTTCTTAAGAAGTTTCTTTCCCTTTGAGCTCCATTTCACTAGTGTTCTACAGCGAGATAACTTCTATGTGGTTTCTTCTTTCAGGAGATAAGTACATCAATGGAGAGATAATTCCTTGTCAGTATCCTACTTACCAACCCAAGCAGTCTAACAGAACAAGAAGCAAGAGTAGTAAAGCATATGTGAGAAGAAGAGATGGTCCTCCCCCTGAACGAACAAAACAAGCCGCAGCTCCTGAGTCTTCCTCCTAAAACTATAATGGTGCATTGTAAGTGCCTTAGTCTCTTTCTTGATAACCACTAAACAAACAGAGAACTCACAATTTTATGCTACAATCTATTGTTTCTTGTACTTCAATTTTTTTATTCATCTGTGGTAGCTACAACTCCTTTTTTTTTTTCAGTCTGTTGTACCATGATTTTTCGCTTTCGTTCTTTCATTCCCATACTACTTTGAATTGCTTGTCCTTATCTAACCTTTTTTTTTTTCCATGCTTTCTCTTGAGCCGAGGGTCTTTCGGAAACAGCCTCCCTACCTTCCGAGGTAGGGGTAAGGTCTGCGTACACTTCACCCTCCCCAGACCCCACATTGTGGGATTTCACTGGGTATGTTGTTGTCGTTGGCATACATTTACCCTTATAATCCCTTCTCATGTGACGGAAAGTAATGAAATAATACTGTAGTAAAACTATTCCCCCATTCCACTGTTTATTTAGTTGATCCAAATAAGTTCATTCTGTTGCTATTCGTCTATCTCTTTTGCAGGGTTTTATCTGATCTTAGTCGAATTGCCATTTGGAAACTCCAATATATTATTTATAGCCTCGTATTGGTGAGCATTTCGACAAAGATGTTGGTGCTTAAAGGTTAGATGGGAATACACTGCTAGTCTAGGAGTTTTGGTCGACTGCATTTATGGCTTTATCTTTCCTCGAGACTAGCTTTCTGGTTGCATTATCAAGAATGAGAAAGAAAGCTGTGTCAGTATGTAATTTTGATTGTGACCTGGTTATTTTATGTTCAAAGTTTTAATATGTACGTGATGACTCATTATGCCTTGCTGTTGGTTCATATATCTTGTATGTTTTCTATGCTTACAAAATTAGATGATGCAGGACCATAGAGATGCATCTTCCTGGAAGGAAATTTGCTTCTTAAATGAAAAGTAATAGTATTCATTTTATTTAAATACTGAAGAAAGGAACTTAATGCTGCTGAAACCTATGTAAATATGTTTATTTGCATTGTCACTTGCTAGTGAATTGCACAATGCTTCCCAGGAATGACAAAAAAGGAGCAGCATAACGTTGTTCCTTTGAGTTGCCCTCCCAAATTTCTTGGTTCACAAAACTAATTTTGCGCATGGTGCAATGTTTGGTGCCCATGTGTTGAATGGAACTGACTTTGAAGTCCTTTTGTTGTCAATACAACTATACAAGTTAATTATGCTAAATACCATAACACCCAGTGCTCTTCCCTTCCATGGTAGGCCAAGACACATTAAATGAAATTCCATCTTTTATACTGAACTCTACAAATTGGATGGTTAACTGACTGATGGTATAATTCCAGTAATGGAACTATGGTTGTGCAGAAACTATGGTCAGTGAGGCAGGGCTCTAATCCAGGTGTGACATGAAATGTGCTTGGCCTGCAATAAGTGATTTAAAATATGATCTAGTCAAGGGAACAGATATGCTGAAGAGAAAGTTGTGGAATTATCATCTGCTGTTGCTTCTAACATATATATATTTGGTTGACCTATTTAATTTCAACCTCTCCAGCATTCCCCTTTTAAATTTGTTGTATGTTGCTACTTCTAAATGCATTTCCTGTTGGGGGAATTTAGCAAGGTGAGGTCTGAACCTGGCGTTAGGGTTATGGAATAAGGAGTGAATTCTGGAGCTTGCATGTGATTCAAATGGTAATAAAACCTGGACAACTTGAAAGCGTGATTGTTCTAAGCTAGCTATATTATATGAATAACTCTCAATGATGTATGGTTCGAAATTTGATGGATAGCGTGCCCGTCTCTCTATCATTCTCAACTTATATTACCTGACTTTTGTATGTGACAAGATTCAAACCCATGTAGTGCGTTTAATGAACACATCGAGTGTAAATAAAAATTACTTTGAAAAACACTGCACATATTCTTATGGAATACTTAAATATACCCTTATCAGATATGTAACTCTAGCCAAGTCCATTTGCATAGTTTCTAAAAGATCATAGCCAGGGAAAGCGAGTAAAGCTCCCGGGGAATTGGTCGAGCGAGTAAAGCTTCCGGGGAATTAGTCGAGGTATCTTGAAAAGATTGCCCGGGCACCACGTTATCAAAAAGAAAAAATAAGGACACCACGTTATCAAAAAGAGAAAAAAAAAAAAAGTGAGCCTTTTTAAAATCTTGATCCGAGTATCTCCGTTATTGAAATTTCATGCGGTCCACCCATGCTTCTGCGGTTGAGAAATCTAGATATTTTTTTCCCTTACAACCTCACCCTCTTATATAGCATCTATATATGCAGGCCGGAGCTAGGGGTCCTTTTTCAGAAAATGACACTACCTATATACAAGCTTAAAGTCATTTTTGTGTATATATAGAATATATATTAAATCCAATTAGCTTCATTGTGCGTTTACTTCCTATTTTAAATCGCTTGGTGAGTAATTTTTATGTCTTGTTTATATAATATATGTTAAATCCAATTAGCTTCATTGTGCATTTACTTCCTATTTTAAATCGCTTGGCGAAATTCTAGCTCCAACACTTCTTATATGTTACGTGAATACTTCTTATTTGTGTCATGAATGCAGATACTACAAAATACTTTTAAAGTAACAACAAAAATTGATACACACATATCAGGTATTTGCTCAAACACGTATGCAATACGTACTAGTAAAGGAATCCTAGCAACACAACGTGGCACTAAATATTACTACTCCACTCCAGTAGCATTGCCAACTCTTTCCAGGAAGGTGAGGTGAGCCACCCATCAGCAATCATGTGAATTTGACGTGCTTGTCTTTGTTCATAGACAAAGTGCACAATAATCACACACTTCCCTTTTCTATGTTCTTATCTGCTTCCACTATTATAGCATCACCTCACCCTACCACCATACAGTCCCCATGTTCCTTTCTTCTATATCAGTATCAATTTCGCATATGGCTGAATTCATATAACCTTAATAGCCATATTCACCAGATTTACAATTGATATAACTATCAAGATCTCCAGCTTTGGAATGAATTTCACATATCATCGGTCTCAGAATTTGAAGGTACAATAGATATCTTTCTATGGCTGCACAAAATTTGAATGAATTCCTGATATGATTGTTCTTAGAAGAGCTTGGATACGGTTTCCAGAACGAAGATCCATGTCACAAGACGGTATCTTCCTATAGCTTTTTGTCTCTGAAAGCATCCATATAGGCTTACTTTCCTCATAGGTCATTATATTTCGTGCCATGTATGATCTTTTAAAGGGCCTTATATTTTAAAGTATAAAGAAAGTCAAGATTATTCTCAAAGGTTCAGCAGATGGCTTTCTATGGGTACAATGATGATGCTGGTGAGTGCCACTGGACTCCTAATTTCAGTGTCCCTTATGATTATGATGCTTTTCCAACTCAGTCTTCAATATCATATTCTTCCTATGGATATAGCAACTCAGAACAAATTGAGCAGAGTACTAATTACAATTACTACTACACTAATCAAATGCATCCAGAATTAAGTTACTCTGTTCACAACTCTACTGAGCCTATAGTTATCCAATATGAAAAGGGTGCTAATTCATTGGAGACAAGAACTATAACTTCTTGTTCAACCAAAGAACAGGATGACACTGTGTTTGAAGAATATGATCCAACCCCTTATGGTGGTGGCTATGACATGGCTCAAACTTATGGCAAACCCCTTCTTCCCTCCAATGAAATATGTTATCCTCCTTCGATTCCTGAACCTAATCGACTTCCCTTAGATGGTTTCGACTATGGAACAATTCGTTCACCCTATGTAAACCACGGCGATAAGGTAGAAAAACCTCAGGACCAAAGCAAGGAGATAGATGTCAAAGACGAGCAAAAATCTTTATCTGGTTTGCAAGAAAAAGACATTCTTGAAAAACCAATAGAACAGCCTCAACAAGATCAAGATTTTGTTGTTGGAAATGGGACTACTGGGGGAAAAACCATTCTTGAGGATGATATTCTTGAAAAACCAGTAGAACCTCCTCAACAAGATCAAGATTTTGTAATTGGAAATGGGACTATAGGGGAATATGGATATGATTATGGGAGGCAATTGCAACAAATTCCTTATGGTTCAGGTTTGGAAGCTATGGATATATGTGAGTGCTTATTTGGTTACTGGCCTTGCATAGCTAAGGAAACTCAGAGAAGAAACTGTAACCATGTAAATAGTGCTGAAGAGAACAGGAATGAGCTCTGGGAATGTACTGCAGGTTATCTTTTTGGGAATCCCTATGGATATGGTGGTGATGGAAGAGATCAAAGATATGGGGATTCTGCTTATGTTAATCAAAACTACTACTACCAGCCACAACTTTAATGTATGATTGATTGGTAAGAAATACCATATCCAATCCATTCAACAATAATTGGAGTAGGTCATACCTCATTTACAATTTGGTAATAGTTCTTTGGACAGTTCTGTGCTGTTTAAAGCATAAGTCTGAAGTTAACGTAATTCAAGGACCAGTAATAAAAACTACTCCGTAGAGAATATCTAGACATTTCCCTTTCTCTCGGTCAAATATTAAGATAATCTTTAAAATTCTTGTATATCTTGCTGTAATTAGGCTGTGTAGCTTTTTCCCTTCTTTTTTTTTGGTTGGTTATTATCATTATTGTCATTGCTATTATTTTGGTCTTCAAATTATTGATATCTTCTAATTTTAAACCTTGATACACCTGGCTGAACTCAAGAAAAAAGTTGGGAGATGGGATCTTGGAACTGAGAGGGGACATAGACGTCCTATAGAAGGAAATGTACTCTGGTTGCATTAAGAAAGTAGCAACTGAAGTGTTAGGTGTGTCTGGAGTTTTAGGATCCCGACCACAGGAATTCTGATGGTGGGATGAGTAGGTACCAAATAAGTTACTAAATCTAAAAAAGAATGCTATAAGAAGTTGCCAAAAGCAGAAGATGGAGAAACAGTTCAAATTACAAGAGAACTAAGAGGGAAGCTAAGAAGGCTATTTGTAAAGCCCAAGGAAAGCTCTAGCTTGCTTGTACCTAAAGATAGGGATACAAGAAGGGGATAAAGTAATGTTTAAACTAGTACGACTCAGATAAGTAGGGTGATGCTATAAACCATGTCAAGTGTGTTAAAGACGATCCTCAACAAGTTTTGACAGGAGATAACAAGTCAATGAGATAGAAAGACTATTTTGATCAATTGTTCAACTCGAATCAAGAGAACAACATTTTGAACCTTCACACGTCTGTGCATGATAGACCTTTAGCTATACTCCTGGAATTAAGCCAACAAAGGTAAATGGCGCCATGAAAAAAAATGAGAATTAGAAAAACTTGTGGATCAGATAATAGTCCCATCAAAGTTTGAAAGTCTCTTGGAGAGATTGTAATAGAATGACTCATCAAACTATCTATGCAATGCTGTATTAAGAAGTGGGGGTAGGATGTCCCACGACTACAGATAGAGTTGCCTGATTCTTATTTATAAGAACAGTAGTCTCACGAGGCCCGGGCTTCCAACTTCAGATATAAAAATAATATTTTAATTAAAGAAATATAATTTATGTTGGTAATAATTAAACTTCAAATAAGTATATTTTTAATATATAAAAGTAAAACTTTCATTTCACTGCTTAATATCTTAACTTTCATTTTGATAAAATTATTTACTTCAAATTAAATGCGGAGCCATAATTTGAAATATATGAGTTTCGAATCCTAATTTTTAAGTTATTTAGTTCAAAATTAATAATTTATACATATTTAATGAAAGTTTAAGACAAATACAGAATTTGAACCAAAGTGCTACCGAATCTGATCAAATCGGTAGCTGACACTTTAATTCCACCCTACTTCAAACTCATTTTGTGTTTAAAAGATTAATTTTAGTTAATCAAACAAGAGATTTTAAAGATAACTCAATCTTGACTAATAACTTCATTTTCAACATTATATGGCATCATTTAATAATTTTTACAACTATCTGAAAATCATTTTTGTACTAATCTTGGTAAACACATATGAGCTCATTAAAGTATAAATATAAAGTAAACGAAATGCCTACATATGAGTAAATTTTTTTTCCAGAAATTCTCAAATTTCATAATACAAATATAAAATAAAAGAAATGCTTACATGTAAAAATCTATAATAAGCAACAAAAGAAAAAGAAGAAAACAAAGATCAACAAGAAGCAAGAATATCTAGCGAAAAAATGACTATTTTTTAGGTTAATAAATAAGATCAACAGAAGAAAGCAACAGTGAAAATAAAGTGCAGCGGATGGGGATGTTCCTCCCTCAATCAGGAGGTCTCGGGTTCGAGCTTGAGTATGAAAAATAATCCTTGGTAGGGAGCGCTTCCCCCGTTTGGACCCTATGCGACGCGAATCTGGATTAGGCGAGCTCCAATGCGGGTACCGGATACTGGATAGAAAACAGGTAAATAAGGCAGAATGTTCGATAGCTTTTAAAAAGTAAACCATAAGAACAAAAAATAAATTTGACTTTAAAAAATAAGATCAGGACCTAGAAGTAATTAACTGAAAAATTTAACATTTTTTGGGAAAGTTTTGTGAGGACTACAAAAGCCCTTTTGTAGTCCCTTATATATAATACTAAAATGCAATGTTTTTAGTTGCGGGAACTATCCAGACACTAAACTCATGAGTCATACAATGAAATTCTAGAGAAGAGTGATAGAGTATCGGCTCAGAAATACAACAAGAATGACATAGAATCAATTTGAATTAATGCTTGTAGATCTACAACAGTAAAGAAAGATCTACCCGTGGTGTTCATTTACCTAGATAAAGCATACGATAGAGTACTAAAAGGTCCTTTGATCGATGGGTAATGGAGAAGAATTTTTTTTTTTGTTAAATATATAAATATCATAAATGACATGTATGAAGAAATTGTTACTAGCATGAGAACCGTAACAAGATATACAAAGGAGTTTAACAGTGGGTCAATACCAAGAAGCGACATTGAACCCGTACTTGTTTATCCTAGTTATGGATAAGCTAACCAATACAATATAAGATGAAGACCTTTGAGATATGTTATTTGCTTATGATATTGTACTAATTAATGAAATCAATAAGGGGTGTCAACCATAAACTTGAATTATGGAGAAGCATTTTAGAGATTAAGGATTTTAGGATAAGTAAAAATAAGATTAAATACATGCACTGAAAGTTTAGTCAGCGTGCAAAGAGTGAATTTGAGGTGAGACTAGACAGGATTTCAGATCAAAATGCTAACAATGTAGATATAGGCTTGTTATTTAAAGAGAATGAAATGATCGATGAAGATATTAATTATGAAGTTAAAACCGGATGATTGAAATGGAAAAGTGATATGGAGTTGTTATCTGATAGAAGGATGCCAAAGAAAAAGTAAGTGCTATAAGATTAAAATGATCACACTTGCTAGAAACCAGAAGGTGTAGGTAGATGCATTGAGAGAAGGTTGCAAGGCTGTTTGCGATTTGGTCATGTCCTGCGTTGACTTACATATACGCCAGTTCATAGGTGTGATACTATGGTGAAAATTCATTGTTGGTGGCTTCATATAGAAAATTTGTTATATTGAAACTATTTTCTAAAATTATATATTACCCTCAAAATATGGAATACCAATATAAGTTTAACAAATTGTATGATTAATTAAATAATTTTTTTATTTATTGGTGCCTTAATTTTTTATTTTTGCGTTGTTGGTGCCTTCATATAGAAAATGTGTTATAATTAAACCATATCTAAAATTATATATTACCCTCAAAATATGGAGTAACAATATAAGTTTAACAAATTAAATGGTTAATTAAATAAATTAATACTCAATCTATAAATTTGGGAAGATTGACAAACAGAGGGATTAAAAGTGCATATTTCAAATTTAATGTTAAATATGCTTAATCAGAATCATAAGGACCAAAAACAAAATTTAGTCAATAGTAGAGGTTTATTTACTCTTAGCTAAAACTTTAAAGGAGAGATCCCTTAAGGAAACCTCTGAGCAGACAGGAGAAATTGAGAATAACTAATTTGCGACGTTAACAGGACAAATGACAAAACAAAAACCTATAAGATATTTTATATGTAGTGGGTTGAGAGCTGGAGCTCATAAGCTCACAGCTTTACATAATTCAACTTTCGTGGAGCTACGTGTAGTTAACAATTTTTTAAACTCTAACCAAATAAGGGTGAATTAGAAAAGAATTATAATTCATCGTCCTACTATATATTATACTTTAAGAAAATAAAGTACGGGTTTGGATAATATATGGTTAAAATAGAAAGAAAAAAATAGTACAGATATTGTACTCTTGGTCCTTCAAGTATTGGTAAATTTTGATTTTGTTCATTATAATATTTTTAGAAGCACATTTAACGTTCAATAAACTAAAATGTGTGTTTCTGTCCCTTTATATATGAAACATATGTATATATTTAGACTATATTTTAGAACTACATTAACCACAAAGTTTAGCATAACACATTGATAACAGAACGATGCTTATAATTTGTTAAATTTATGAGGATTTAGAGCTAGAGGAATCAAAACTGCACATATCAAATAATTGAAAGTTAAATGTGGTTAACCAAAAATTACAAGGGCCAAAATCAAAATTTATCGATATTTGAGGGGTTCAAAATGCTAATTTCCCTAAAGAGTAGAAAATGTTTGACGTTGAAAAAGAATATTGAGTAGTTGAGTTGTGTTTGAACATAAGTTTCCCGTGAAAAAAATAATAATTAAAATGTGAGTAAAAAGTATTATTTCTGTGAAAATACTCTCTTCAAATAAGTTTTCCAATCCTTCGCTAGTAATTTTAAACACTGAAGTTCAGTATTTGTAAAATATTAATGACCAAATCAACATTTTAAATTGCCAAACTGGGCCATTTAATTTATGATTGCCTGAAAATGCAATGATCGACCTTCCTTTTCTTTCAAACTCAAGGGCTGTTAAGCTTTCTTTTTATTTATTTTCTTTGACAGGCTGTTGTACTTTATTTGATATAGCCTCTTTGTCTTCCTTTGACAATTGCATGGTTTGCTGATTTGCCGATTATACTACTACCACTTAACGTTCATAGGAAAAAATATTTTGGAGAAATTAAAATATGGAATAACTAATACATACTATGAAACAATGGTAACATAAATATTGTAATCAACAAGCTTAGAGGATTCGAAAAGTTAATTAGAGCGATGTCACAAGGATGATCAAACAAGTATTAAAAATACTTAATTATTTTCTAACTAATAAATGAAGGAATGGAGTGGAAAGCAAAGTGAGGTTTAAGACAAGCACAAGACATTCCAATCACTACATGCACGAAAAATAATTCGGCGAGGCATAAAAAGTCATAAAGTGAAACAAAGTGGTTGCCTAGAAAATCATTACAAATCATATCTTTTTTGTTAATTAAGATTACTAGCCCATTGAGAAACCTATTTTTTTATACCCACGGCATTTCTTCTCTGTCCCATGCTTTGTCTTAATGGCCCGCGATTTAGGGTACTTTGTGGCTAAAATTCTCACTCCTCCCACCAAATGAAGGATAAAAACGTCAAAAGTCACTATTACGACCTTGACTATTTTTAGGATTTTACCTTCTATATACCGATACCAAAAAAGTTTTTGATATTATCAGTGATTAGAAAATAGTAATTTAACATATTTTACTGATAATGTAAAAATATTAGCTAGTAATTTAATTTAACTTGCTGTATAGAAATAAGGTCTTTGATCCATTTTTTCAAACTAATGAAAAGAAAACCCCCGTCTGCTTTTCGTTTCTTATTTCATGACGGAATTTCAATTTCATTTTCTTTCTTTCATTCCTTTTTTTTTTTTTTTTTTGGATTCAGAAGACATTTTATATATTGGTTACTTGTTATAAGATGTGACCCTTCTTTTTAGTGTCCGATTTGAAGGGTCATAACATAACAATCAATTACAAATGTTATTACAATCATATTAAGACAAAATGTCGGCCACAATATTAACTTTTGTGAATGTGTTATATGTTTAGGTGGTCTTCTAAGATTGTCAAGCAAAGACCTGCATTTAGCAAAGTTATTTTAGTACTATTTATCATTTACTCCTGCTATGATTCACAATCAAATTGAACATTCTTTGTAAAAAATCAACGAATACGGATATAGTTTTTTATATATACAAAAAATGAAGTGAAACTTTAGAGAGAATAATAATTAAAAAAAAAAAGAAAAAGAAGAAGAATAAATGAGGAGAAAGATTCAAAGTAGGTGAAACCTCGTAGTTTCCGTCAAAAGAGATTTTGATGAAAAGAACATATATCAGTTTCTAACTTACTGCATCTACTTGTGTTGTGCCAGTGGCTGCTTCTCTTTCTGGCATGATTGGCTATCACTATGAAACATTACTAACCTTTAACCCTAAGCCATTTGTCTGGTGTCTCCAATACTTCTGTCTTCTTACGTATAACATATGTTACCTTTTCTGCCCTTGTCATGTCCATACCCCTTTTGTACATTTCTCTTGTCTTGGCCCCACCTCATTTTCATTTTCCCTTTTCACAAAATGGTTACTCCACTTGCATTATTGACCAAAATGACCATAGCTACTTTCAGAAGATTGTGATATAATACTTCATACTTATATTCTTTTGCCTCAAATACTTTTGACTCTTTGGAAAGAACAGATGGATATCAATTTGACATTGGTTTGACACAACTAAATAGATTTGTCAAACTTTTTTGGGATAAATGAAAACTTGTTGTATTAGGATCTCTAACTTGCTTAATTCAGCGGACAAGGAATTTCTTTTATTGTATCGATTATTATAGTATAACGATAATATCGATAATGAATCTCAACTATCTATTTAATAAGTAATATATGCACAACAAAAATAACATCGATAATGAATCTAAATTTTCAATTTAACAATGCATTAACAAAAGAATGCATTTCCATTGAACCGGATGCTTAATTCAGTAAACACCATAAAATTATATTTTATCCCTTGAAGTACATTGTTGCTAAATGCCAACGATTGTTACCAAGAAGATATTTTAGTAAAAGATAGAATTTTAAATCCTTTTAATACTCCACAAAACATATGTAGGGACAAAATCTTGAATTATTAAAAAGGGCAATATGGGAAATTAGTCACACATAATTTAGCATATGACCCACCTTCTTACACCATGTACCTTGTTAAAATCGTCCCTTTTTTCCTCCTCTCTTTGAAACCATTTTCACCAATAGCCTAATATCCATGGCCAACCTAAACATCCTCTTCAAGATATATACACTTGTTCTATCAATCTTCCTCTTCTCTTTCACCATTTCCTCAACTTCAATCCATGACCTTCTTAGAAGTAGGGGACTTCCAGCTGGACTATTTCCAAAAAATGCTGTAAAATCATATGATCTTGATGAAAATGGCCATCTTCAAGTCTACTTGGATAGTCCATGTGTTGCAAAATTTGAGACAAGAGTATTTTTTGATAGTGTTGTAAGAGCTAATCTTAGCTATGGTGGGCTAATTGGAGTTGAAGGTCTTTCTCAAGAAGAACTTTTTCTTTGGTTGCCAGTGAAAGACATCATAGTTTATGATCCTTCTTCTGGTCTCATCTTGTTTGACATTGGTCTTGCTCATAAACAAATGTCCCTTTCTCTCTTTGAAGAGCCCCCTATTTGTAGTCCTCGAGGTAACCTTCTTTAATTTCTTCAATTCTTTATGTAGCTTTGTTAAATATTTATTCTTGATTAGTTTGTCATTTCACCTTTTACCACTCAATCATCTGTTTTGCAAGATCCTGTTTTTACTTCCTTTTTAGTCTATTCCAAGAATTTCAATCTTTTTATATTTGTAAACAATTCAACGAAATAATTTTATAGCCTCAAGTAGTAAAAAATGTCTTTCATTTATAATATACACCTAAATATAATACTTTGAGCTGATATATACAGCGTGATTTTCTGGCCGCGAAGGAGTTCGATGAACTCCTTCCGCCCTTCTAGCTCTGCCACTGCTCACAATTTCCAAAATCTTTCTTTTTAGAGTTTGTAGTCAGTTAAACATTGCCAAATAAATTGGGACTATAGAAATGGAGCTAGAGTTACTAATTTGATTGGATTTTTTAGTATCTTTTTGTTCTTGGACCTGATATTTGCTCTGTTCTACACATATCAGAAGGTGAAAAATATGAGTTTCATGTGTTCTAATGCTTAAATTTTCCTGATAGGAAATGCAGGTGCGTTAATGGAGAAGAAAGGAAGAAAGGAGTCTGGATTTCAGATTGAAAGATATAAAAAACTTCCAATCAGTGGAATCTGATAATGCTTTCCGTTTTGCTGGCTGTGTTCTTTCATTTTGGCTTTGATTGATGAAGGCTTGAAGCTTCAAAAAAGAGAAGTGCAATGAGATTCTCATTTAGGTGCTTGTAGGGTTGTATAAAAGTGGAAACTAACAGTATAAAGTTTTGGAAAGAGAAACTGAGAAAATTTTGAATTCTTCTTTTTTTAATAATCCTTGCCTGTTGAAAATTGATATTCTATGAGTCATGAATTACCAAAAGCAGAGAAATATAATATCGTGTGAGCATATATAGTATACTTCAGGTTTTGCGTCCGTCCTCAAGAAATTATACTTCCTATTCAAGTCATTACCTGCTCTGTCCGCCACAAACATTAATAAATCCTGGCTTATGCTGACTACAAAAATAAGTATATAGTAGTAAAAAATTAGCATAACGTGTCAGGTGAATCAAGGGCGCTTTTAGCTTTCGGCCGCTGAAGAGGGTAAGTCAGCAAGTGGTGGAATCAGGAATTTGAACAAGAAATTCAATATATATATATAAATTCACACTTGAATGGATCGAAGTAAGAATTTATATATCCGATTCCAGCCTATTTGAGAATAAGACGTAGTTGTTGTTTTGTTGTTGCCACAGAAAGTACTGGGAATAATATATTACATAGACTGATTCATGTCAAAGATATACTCCCTTCCATTTTATATGACGGGAGTTTGGAATATGAAGGTCAAATCAAATTGACAGGTCAAATCAAATTGATTCAAAGTCCAAGTAAGGAATGGTCAAAGGTAGAATTACATGTTAATTATGTGGTAACTCATGGTTATTGTGCGTTGCTAGAGAGAAGAGGCACTTAGTGCGTTCTAGCTGGCTCTCAAAAGACAGAATTACCCGTGAGTTAGACATAATATACCTTGTAGCTGGGGTAGGATCACACTAATGTTTTGTACACAGGAAGAAGAAATGTGAAAAAGATGTAGCACCATTTTAATTTGTATCCATTTCTGTAGCAATGTGCATGATGAGGTTTACTTTGCATTGCTGTAATTGCATGACCTTATTATATGAATTCTTATTATGTGGGTCACAAAGATTTGTGAACTTTAGGGTGGTCCGTAGATCCATGTGTTAATATCAATTTTAGACTTTCCAGCAACTTGCATTGGGATCCACATGTTTGGTCAGATAATTAATTTTGATTGAAAAAGAAATTTGTCAAGGAAGATTGTACTTAGTAATTATCAAAATGGATTTTAAATTGATTGTATTAAGCTTCTTGACGAAAAAGGAGAAAACATCCTTACCTAAATCAGGTTTTGCTATTGATTGATGAAAGAATACAATTATGTAAGTAGGTGGTTAGAATGGTGTCAAGTTTGTTCTGCACTCTCTTTTCAGCTTCCTATTTTTGTCCTCTATCTACAAAAAAAATACACAATTTCCATTATTGAAGTTTTGGATGTTATGTATATGGCTTTCTCTAGAGGTGAATCCTTTGCTGGTTAAGGACTCTTTTGTTTTGTTTATTGCATTATTGAACTTCAATTTGGATCTATGTATCTACAATTTCCAATTTTTAAGTTTACGGTCTTACGCAAAATGGATTTTTTTCTTAGATGTGAATCCTTATTAAGGACTCTCTCGTTTTGCTTTTCTTTTCTTTTCTCAAATGAAAATTTTGGATTAGTTTTACGAATATTCATTCAACTTTTGATTTATTGTACCTATATCGTCAAACTAACTTTTGTAATGGAAACGCATCTCAATTATGACTACATACAGGGGCGGAGCCACTGTGGCTTTCCAAGGTTATACATAGTGTGAAAAATACAGTATTTTTAAAGTTAAAATTATTTTGTTATGTATATATAGTAGATGTTGAAACCCTGAAACGTGTATTTACTTTTGAATTTTTGGTCCATATATACGATAGCAGGATATGAAATAGGAAACGCCTGAAAATCCTTGGTCCATCTATAGGGATATTGCGAGTCTAGTCTAATGAAGGAGCTAGGAGTTCATCCGAACCCAATCCGAACCCAATTATTTTGACTTAAACTCTATATATGTAAAGAAAAATTCATTAAACAAGTACAAATAGTAAATTTCGAACCCAGTAAATTAGAGTGGACACGATAGAATTTCGAATCCCAACCCATAAAGTTCAAATTCTGAATCCGCATTTAGCGTTAGGCATGTGGCCTGCTAGAAAGTTTTCCTTTGTTAGATGCAATACCAAGGTTAAATTCTCCAATCCCTCACTCAGCAATGTGCTTAAAAGTACCCAAGACAAAGAGTGCAAGATATTATGCTGGTTTTCTCTCTGGATTCATGAAGCAGAGATTAAGGTCTTTTACTGATAAATGTGAAGAAACAAAGACACTATAACTTTGTGAAAGTGAGAAACAATGCACATACGAATACTAAGTTTTTATATAAAAGTTACATTGGTAGAAGAATAGGTGCAGAAAAGCAGGTGTGAGGAACAAAATACATTATCCAGCCATCTAAAATGAGCAAACACTTGTCATATATTTGAGTAGATCAGATGCACCTTAACATTTAACTCTGTATATGTATTTATATATATATATCGGAATTGGAAACCAAAAGGAGTACAGAATTAAAAATACTGTGCCTCAACCCTGACTATGTTGGTTTCCTCTTCGTGTGACTCGAATGTAACAAAAAATGGAAGCAATAAGGGCAGTGGCAAATCCTCCAAGTATGAAGTCGCCACCAGCCATGGACTTGTTGAAAGAGTGATGAGTCCTTATATGTGTGACTATTGGAGTTTGATCATCTTTTCCTTCAACCGGCGATGGACTTGGGACTAATGTCAATGTGTCTAATCTTCTAACAGCGTTAGCATTTTGCATCAACAAGAATAATTGAGCTATAACTAGGCAAATGAGGAGAAATCTTGGCCTAGCCATGGGAAATATGAATATTGATCCAATTGTGCACGCCTTTAATCCTATTAATATAGAGGAAGACAGCCTTGAGAGATTGTTGTTCGTCTTAATAGTATAAGAAGGGTAGGTATGCTTCCCATGACGGTCTTAAATTTTGAAAATTTAACGTGTAATTCGGATTTCCAAGTAGTCTTTTTTGGATTCTTGGACCTGTTGGAGTCTTGGAGATAGTTTTAACAGGGGCAGGTGATGCTTGAGGCAGGTTTATTTTTGGCAGTTTCTTTTAGCACGACAATGGTCAAAGAACAGAGAAGAAAACAAGAAACACAGTGGAACAACTGTCTTCCTATATTATAGGTAGAAGGTTTGCCATAAATGTCACTCTTCACACGCCTAATTTTGGTGTTTGTTCAAAATCTTATTCGAACCCAATTGACACTTTGCTGAGTTTATTATTTTAACTGTTTCTTGAGCTGAAAGTGACCAAAAATGCTATTCAATGTTTCATATATAGAAACCAAAGGATATGGAGTCTGGATCCCACCATTAAGATTCAATTCAAAAGCACATTAAGTCAAACTTGACTGCATGAAAACGGAAAAGCGATAGATTCAAGATAGGAGAATTAAAGTAATTAGTAACCTATGATATGTTGCTTCAGCAATATTTGAAAAAAAAAAAAAAAAAAAAAAAGAGTGCACACAAGCTCTTTTCAGACAATTAGGATCCAATGGATTATCATCTTTCGGTGATGGAAAGCAAGATCGAATCCTTTTGACATCCATAACTAGAAACTACAGGCAATCTTGACATTTCTCCAAAAATTTTCCCGTTAGGATATAATATTGGTAATAGAGCACTAGAATGAGATTAATACTATTAGGGGATCTCAAAATCTATTTGATTAATTAGGGACTCATGCAGTGCTAGTTTCTAATAGATTCCGCGGATGATCTCCAGCAAGATATCTCTGATTTGATGAGCATCAGTTATTCCACCGCGAACCACCTGAAATACATAGAAAGATAAACAAATCGTTGGTGTTATTATGTTGCAGCGCACACAGTATAAAATGCTAAGCAATATATCTTTTTACTGTTACAAAATCTTGATATCTTCAAACTTATTAAAAAGCTTAGATTTTTTAAAATATGTTTTCCTACCTCAACAGATGAAGTAACAAGAAGAGCTCCTTTAGAGGCAGTGACACTGGTGTCATTAAGATCAAATCCAAGAACATTCATTGCCTCCATCAGTTTAGTAAATCCACCTCTTTTCTTCTGGCAGACTATCTTTATCCAAAGCTTAGTTGGACCAATGTGAGCCACTTGAACTTCAGGCTGTTTTAGAAAGAAAAATAAGTTGTTTTACTGCCTAGTAAGTAGATTTGGAAATTATCCTTTTAACTGAAAAATTGTAACTTTGGTCTTATACATAAAGTTACCTACCTCTATGCCCCATTTACCCATCTCCTCTGCAGTATCAATAATCTCTTCGTTTTTTGTCTCCAATTCCTCTCCATGAGTTGCCTCCATTTTTAGAAGCTGCTCACTTAAGTTGTCCACATTCATTTGTAGCTCCCTAATGTAAGTGATTGCATCAGTGATTATGGTTTCTTTTGTCATCTGAAATCGGATAAAAAATTTAAAGATTTTAGAAAATGGTTAAAAAGTCATTCTTTAGAAAACTGTCGCTTGAAAATTTATTTATATAAAGAATTAAGGGTTTTGATTCATTGCATTTGTAATATTTGGGACCAATGAGCGCAATTGAAGAAGCCTTTCACTAAGTTTCTGACGCCTGTTTCTCTCAGCGTTAAGGTTCTTGGATTTGTATTTTTCATCTGCACCCTCAATTTTCTTCCTTTTGTCTATTCTCCCTCCTACTTCTCTTTCTTCAGATATGTTTGAATCATCAAATGATGTATTGGAGAATTCCATTTTAGCACACTTAATTACCATTTATGCAAAGTGAGAGAGAATTGATATAGTATGTTAAAATGGATTCTGATCCTAAATTAGAAAGGAAATCTAAAGAGGGAGAATGATTAATGTAGAGTGCAGCTCAAAGAAGAGGCACGGCACTGGTTTTTGTTGTAGGCAGGCAATAGGTTTATATAGGTGCTTCTCACAGCAGAAACATTTCTTTGGTGGTGGGAATCTTCTTGTTGCAGTTTGTTGGGCATTTCCTTCTTGATCACAATGTACGTGGGGTGTTTTGAAAGGACTCATTGGCATGAGAAAGAGAGAGTGTGTGTGGAGGTTCAGGCACTATAACCCTTTGCAGTTTTCGCCTTTAACTTTTCAATATTGCTTAACTAATGGAGGAGACTTATATTAATTCACCTTTGATGTTATTGTGAGTAAGATGAATTTAAATGAGGATTCCAATATAATCGACTTTAACTTGTTCGTGACAGAGCATTGTAACAATTATTGTTGTTATGTTGACGGACTAACTAGTATGGATTTAACAATGATTGAAAGATTAGGCCTTATATACCGCCAAACAACTATGCCTCAGTACCAAATAGTTGGGATCAACTATCCTCATAGTATGATCCTTAATTTTACTCAAAAGTGTTCGAAAAAAATAATTTGACCTAAATATACACCGTAATATATGTTCTATGTGGTGTTAATATACGTATACGAACATGTAAAATTTACCCTAAATATACACTATAATTCTTTGCCTGAAAAAGTTCTGATAACACCCTGACCTCTTACTGCATCCGCCTCTGCTCATAGTTAGGTTTTTTAGCTGTCAACTTACTACAACCCTTCTCTGTTAAGAGGAATCATACATAATATGCTATACGTTTGATTCTTACATAAAGTGGGGTTAAAGAGTGTCGGCCAACAAAAAAAGAGAAAAAGAAAGTTACTAATGTCCTGTTTGTCCATAGATACCAAAAAAAAATTCACTTTTTTTGAATCTTGAAATTGGTTTTCAACTAGGCTAAATTATAGCTAAAGTGAAATGTAGTTGTAAAAAAGTGAAAAAATTGAAATTTTTTTGAAAAATAAGTTTTTTGAGTTTTTTGATATTCGGAATACAACTTCAAACAGATTTTCAATTTTCATGGCTAAACGCCGATTCAAAAAACAAAAAAATTTTAATAAAGCGAATAATTTATGGCCAAACGGGGGGCTAAGTGTACTAAAAAAGAAAGAAGAATGGGAGGCTGGCAATGTTGTTAGTTATGTTTATAACTTGTGGTTGTTACAAATATTACTGGCATTAGAAAGTACAAATGAGTGACCAGAAGCTGCTTTAAGCTGGAATTTTGTTCTCCTTTCACTTTCTTACACCTGACAGGAATAACTTTTTTAAGTACAACTTGATTTTGTAAAGCATCAGAAAGAGTTTATTATGGTATTCCAAGCATCCATTGTGTACTTTAACCAGTCAAATTATAATGACTAGATAAATATCTTTGAACTTCACTTTTACATGACATGTTCCACTTGGTAATCAAGGTTATCATAAAGCACGATATCGCAATTTTGTGGGTTAACTAAGAAAATGAGGGATTATTACATAAAATAAAGGGAAAAGGGTCAAATATACCCTACTATTTTATGTTATTGGTTAAATTTACTTTCCGTTAATAAAGCTGATCAAATATCTTTGTTCGTAAAGATTCACTTATACCCCTTGTTTGGATGGAAGACGCTTAAATCTCTTAAATTACATTTCACTTAAATGACCATGATTTTATTTTTATCGACCAATTTCGACCAATCATCATTCGTCAAGCTTGAGCTTCTTTCATGAAGAAAAAAAGCAAAAACGCACACCAAATGATAAACCTCAAAACCCATCTCAGATTTCACCTTTAAACCCATATTTGGATGAAACCCCCACATCCTATTGAGTCGATTATACAATTTGTGATCGCACTTAGAAAGAAAGTGTTGTCAATTGTTCTGCAAATGAAATGGTAGTGTGATGTAATACGCTTTGCTTCAGCCTCAACATATAGTTCACTCTAGTTATCGAATGTGAAAGCAAGAAAAGAAACAACGGAATAAATGAGCTCCAAAATTGATCACACACCCAAAAGCTCCAACACCTCTCTCTGTTCTTGCTTCTGCTATAACAGGTACACTTGATTTGCAACCATATACTGTTGAGGCAATGTATTATCCAACGGTGTTGGTTTTGGTTGATTGATTTCACTAACATTATTGGCGTGTTGTGAATTAGTACTACCATGAGTTTGACTCAAATTGACTGATCTTGAACTTGAACCTTGCTGAGGTTGTTGCTCTCTGCTGCTCGTACTCGAACCACGGTGGCAAGGTTGGTGCTGAACGGCTGACTTGGGTAATTATAAGGGCAGTGATAATAGCAGGGAATGAGCGGCAGTGATGGTAATGGTGGTTGTTCAAGAAGAGGAGTCCTCTTTTTCTTCTTCTCTTTTGATCAGAACTTGAGCTTCTTCATGCTTTTTGTTATCTTCCAAAGAGAAGGAATAATGAGCTTGTATATGGGTGTTATTTTGTATGGGTTAAAATTCATTAGGTGGGTCATTTGAATGGGGTTAAAATCGGTAATTTAAGTGAAAACGAGGAAGTAATTTAAGAGATTTAAAAAGTTTCCATCCAAACAAGGGGTATAAGCGAACACTTTTTGTCAATGCAGGTGATATTTGATCACCTTGAAGCAAAATTTATAAAAGACTATAGGAGGCCATCGTCCTTTTTTTTTTTTTTTTGAGTTTTTAGCCAAAATTATCCCTTATCTATGGGAACAAGTTTATTTTGGTCCTTTAAATATAACCTTGCGCATCTTTAGTTCCTTAAGTTTGTAAAATGGAGTATCTTTGGTCCAACTAACAGAATGAACTTAAAAATTAACGACGACTACCAAACAACACTACTAAAAACACGGAAAATATCAGTCGACTTTCACACATCGACTTGATCTCATTTTAATTTTTTTCTGAAGAAAATAAGTTTTCGGTTGATTTTTTTTTTTTGCACCTAAAGCTGGAAAAATAAAAAACTGACCAAGCTTATTTGGATATTCCATAACAATATTTTTAGTATAATGATTTTATTTAAAAAAAAGTATTTCCAGAAACCAACTGAGCTCCGTTGGCTTTTTTGTCAAAACTCCGGTCAAACTTTTTAAAAAACCGACCAAAGAACCAACCTATTTTAGTCGATTTTCAATTTTCCCAAAAAAAAAAAATTGGGATTCGAAGCTGGTCGGTCTTGTTGGTCGATTTTTGCCGTGTTTTCGGTATTTATTTTAAGTCCATTCTATTAGTTAGACCAAAGATGCTATATTTTAAGAACCAAAGGGACCAAAATAAAAATGCTCAAGGTTATATTTGAAGGATCAAACTAGACTCACTCCTGCAAATAAGAGACCATAGTGGCTAAAAACTCTCTTTCTATCTAATAATTAATTAACAATAAACAAAAAGCATTGGGGAAAAAGTATGTAAACAAAAAAACGACAGTTTGATGACCATAAGGTAAGAAATGGGAAACGAGGAGTTTGATGACTCTCCACCTACCAGAGGCCCTATTAACATGACCTATGGAATAAACACCTGAAAAAAAAAAAAAAAAAAGGTAAGAAATGGAAAAGGATGAATTGGCAAACTGTTAGTAGCGCCAGAATAAGCAATCAAATGTCCACTTCTTCTTCATCTCTCCGCCGTCTTAAAGGCGTCTTCACCAATTACCACAAAGCACCCACCATTACTTGTTCAACACCCACCACCCAAGCAATTGTAGACTCCTTCAAAATATCATCAGAATGCCCCAACTTCCGACGCGAATGCTTCCATTACGAAACCGCCATTCGCCAACTTAACACTTCTCCGGCATCATAGATATCATCGAACATCAAAAAAAAATACCCAGATATCCGTAACGAGTCTTTTGTCGTTCGTCTTTATGGGAAAGTCAAAATGTATAATCATGCACGTCAACTGGCCTCAACTAAATTGTCCCCGCACTGTCTTTTCCTTAGATGCCCTTCTCGAAGCATATCTTAAATCAGAGAGAGATATAATCAAACAGACTTGTTTCGTCAATTGCCAACGAAATTGTCCATTGAGCCTGATAGAGTATCGTATAACACCGCGATTAAAGCCTTGTGTAAGGTTGGTTCGTTGGATTCTGCTGTGTATGTGATGGATGAGATTGAAAATCATGGGATTAAGCTGAATACTGTGACTTGTAACATGTTATTAAGCGCGTTTCATGAAAATAAAAGGTTTACTGAAGCTGAAAGTTTGTGGATCATGATGGAAAAGAGAAATATTGTCCCTAATCTATGCAGTTATAATATTAAATTAATTAGTTTGGTTAAAGCTAACGAGGTTTCAAAGGCGATTCAGTTCTTCGAGGAGATTGTTAGTAAGGGTTTCAAACCGGACCCGTTCAGTTATAGTGCTATGATAAAAATGTGTGTGAGAGTGAGGAATCTGGAGGATATGATGCTAAAATGTGGTATGAGAAGATGATGCAAAGTGGATGCCTTCCGGATTATAAATTGTTTACGACGCTTACTACTTTTGCTTGTAGCGCCCATGATTTTGATTTTGCACTGCATTTGTGCAAGGAAGCAATACATTCACGCAAAGGTATTCATAATAATGTAATGCAGAGGGTTGTCAATGGCTTGGTTGAGCATTCTAAGGTTGAAAATGCGAAAGAGTTGGTTAAGTTGGCTGAGTCTTATAAGAGCTTCCATTACGAGCTTTCTTTGCCTTCAGCTAAGTTTTAATCTTTTGATCGTTTACTTGAGCTTGATCTTGCCTTGATATGAAGTGATGAAAGGTTTGAGGAATTATACTCTATAGAAAATTTAGGTTGCTGCATTTAGGTGAAGTATGTTACATTTTGACTGTTAACAGGCAATCAAATATGAGGATCTAAACATCGGTTGTGGTTCCTATAGTTCTCTTGAAATAGTAATAAATACTAGTAGCTTGGATGTCAAGATTCTGTGGATTCCTATTTGTCGAAGGAAACATAATTACAACATGGAGAGAAGCATTTTTAAAGGATGCTAGTTGTGGACTTAGATGTTGATATCCTTGCATTTATGTATCTTGAGTTTATTAATGTTTATAGTCATAAAGCAAGGTAGTTTAGGCCATTTAGAAAGGTAAGGTATTTGTGACTAGTGGTGTATCCAGAATTTCAAATTTTCACTTGTAGTTTAAAATACCGAGTTTCAGACATACCAAGTGTTCTAATTTCAAATGACTGCTTTCATATTTTTTTTTTCTTAACAGTAGCATTTGAGCCAGTTTGAGCGCACTTCAACTGTTTACCCTTAAAAATTCAAGTAATTGCATGGTATTTCTTCAGATGGACTGCTCTTTAATTTTTACCCTTCAAAATCTAACAGAAATTTGGAGATAACTACAGATTTAACCTCAGTTACCAGATTCCTTTAACGCCCTTTCACATATCTTCCTCTTCTTCTTCCCTTTATCGCCGGGTCAAGGCTAAAACAACAACTTCAAAAGATCATCAGAATCTCCTAAATTCCGAGGGCACCACTCCAACTATAAAACCGACAACAATTTTTCCGCATAAGACATTTTTGAGCACCAAAAGCAATACCCTGTTCTTTGTCTCCCGTCTTATGCCCTTATACGGTACAGCAAAAATGTATGAACATGCCCGTAAACTGTTCGACAAAATGCCTAACCTAAAATGTCAGCAAACTGTTTTTTCTTTCAATGCCCTTTTGGAATCCTGCATAAGGGCAGAGAATTATGATACAGTTAGAGAATTGTTTCGGGAATTACCTGAGGAGCTATCGATAAAGCTTGATGTAGTGTCTTATAATACTTTTATTAAGGCATTATGTAAAGTTGGTTCTTTGGATTCTGCTGTTAGTGTAATGGATGAGATGGAAAATCAGGGAATTAGACCTGATAAAGTGACTTTCAATACGCTTTTGAACGCTTATCTTGATAGTAAAAAGTTTTCTGATGCGGAAGATTTGTGGGTATTGATGCAAAAGAAGAATTTTGTTGCTGACTTGGGGAGTTACAGTGTTAGGTTACGAGGATTGGTTGAGAATAGCAAGGTTGACGAGGCGATTGAGCTGTTTGATGAGATGGGGAAGAAAGATATCATCCCAAATGCTTACTGTTATAACACGATGATCAAAATTTATGTGGATGATAGGAACTGGAGGAGGCGAAAAGATGGTATGACAAAATGGTGGAAAATGGACGTTATCCGGATAATGCAACATTTGAGATGCTCATTCATTTCGCTCATGATAAGGATAATCTTGATTTTGCACTGGAATTGTGTAAGAAAGCTTTGGATTCAAAAGTTACTGTTCGTAATGCAACAATGCAGAGGGTAGTCAATGTCTTAGCTGAGCATTCTAAGCTTGAAGAAGCAAAGGAGCTGGTGAAACTGGCCAAATCATATAAGGGATACCGGTATATACTTTCGTTGCCTTAGCTTCAATAGTTATGCATTTTATGTGGTAGTTTACTTGCAGTACCCTTTTTTTTTTCTCCGAAACTATGTTTTTAGGATCTGTCAATGTGTTTGATTAATTGCCCTTAAAGATTGAAGATCTGTCAATGCTTCAGTTGATCATGTAACTATTTTGCTTATAGCAATTGAGGTCCATTATTACATGTTGACTACCAAAATCTATCAAATCGAATGTACTAGTCTTATGAAATTAGGCTATTTTAAAGAATCTTTTTCTGGACCTGAGCCCTGAGGTATATTGATATCATGAGAGCTTCCAGATCTCAGAATGGTTAGTAGCCCTGGCAGTAACATTATTAACTAAAAATAGTTTTGTTATAGCACAATGGGCACCCTTGAACTTATAAATTCGTTCTTCAAAATATATGGCAATTTCCAGTGGTAGACCTCTTTGCATCCTCTAGTTAATGTGCATTGTACAAATTGCCTGCTGCGGTAAAAACTCAAATTTCATTGTTGATCTAACATCGGCATCATTAACTTCAATGCAAGAATAATAAACTTATGGTCTTTCTTTTTTAATTCTTTGTTAACCCTTGCCAGTGGTTGAGAAGGGCCTCAAAGACAATGATCCTTTGTATAAATACCTGAGTAATATCTTTTATTCTTAACTACAACAACAACATACCCAATATAATCCACTAGTGGGTCTGGAAAGAATAAAGTGTACGCAGACCTTACCCCTACCTTGTGACGTAGAGAGATCTTTTACTCTTAACTAACATCTTAAAAATGAAATGGGGGGTAATACTTTCTAATTTGTCATGAAAAATTGTGAGGATTTCTCTCTATTATGAACGATTGAACATGTATATAAGTGTCTTGATTTAATATGTTCAAAACTGAAGCATTCAAACTATTTTCTTTTTTAAACAATCACCTAAAGGTTGTCTAAATTTATACAGAAAGCACACAGAGTGGAAAGGGACTTGATCAGTAGGTGCAAATCATATTAGAATGGAGAAGAGAACATATGCCCAAAGTATTATTGATGTGAATAAAACTAAGTTGAGTGAAAACCAAATGGATATATCAATTATTTGTGCTATACTTGAGGAAAATAGATACTCCTACTGTCTGACACTCTTTTTATCCTCGAATGGTAGATAAGATTTTTCATGCAGCCATAGAACTCAATGATGTGCCCAATCGCGAGTCTCAGTCCATGTCACAAAATATTGACTTGATATGCTCTTCTAGGACGGGAAGACAATGATTCTCATCATAAATATACATCATAGGAACCATTCTGGCCACGTTGAGACAAGCCTTTTGAAAAGACAATGGAATTGCACTTGGTGTGAGACACTGTTTATTGACATCTTTCCATGCGTTTGAAACCATTTCCAAAACATGTTGCCTTGCATCTTCATAAGTTAAGCCTTGTTCTTCTTTCATCAAGTACTCTACATACGATCCATCCTGCCCTTCTTGCTGTTCATCCTACCAAAAAGTAAAACTACGTATTAGAACAAAAGTTGGAGAACACTATTGGATGGTTAACCCATAATTGACTCAGTTGGTGAGACGCCTCCACTTAATCAGTACTAGCAGAGACCCCTTGACAAAAAGATTTTCCTCTATATATGTGTGTATACATTATTACTTTCCTAGAAAACAATATGTACATTTACAGTAGGGTTTAAAAATAATAGGAGTAGATATTAAGTATAAATTTGCGACAGGAAGTAAAGCATCAAAACAAATATAATTCTAGGCATTTAGACTCAAACTAACTTATAAGTCGAATCGTGACAATACAGACTACCGGTGACATAAAATCCTGCTTATGCCTTTACACTTAATGATCGGTCTATCCGAAGTTCAAGTTACGTAGAAGTAAGTGAAGAACCACTGCTGATCTCTTTGGAGTGGGGTGGGTGAACCGCAAAACAATCTTTTCAAATCGGAAACCATTACTATCTTTTTACCTCAGCATTTCCGAGGTCATCCAAAAGACGAAGAATTTGGGCAATGGAAGATATAATGCCTTCAATATCAGCGAAGACATCTGATGATAAAGAATCTTTAGTTGCTCCATGACCCAAGAGAAAGTAAAGGTTGATAAGCACCATAGGCACCCCTGAACTTACTATCCCATTCTTCAAGTACTCCTCTGCCACAGGCATATCTCCACTATTAAACCATTTTGCTTCCTCCAGAAATGCATTGCACAAATTTGCCCACTGCGACAATAAATAAATCAAGTTAAATTCTACTATTAGATTTAACTCACATACATTGACACTGTAACTTTTTTATGTTTTAGTTCAACTTCTTGTAATCTCTTGTAGTATGCCAGTTATTTGCCTTGATATATAGTACAAAAAGATCATGTACAATATCAGTGTATAGAAATTAAGCTTTCAACACAATTAGTACAGTACTACTAGTGTCATACAGCTTTTCTCAAGTGGTCGATAGGGTTCCATCCATGCTCTTTATACACTACACACCCAATATTTTCTGTGGTTTCATATAAAGTCATGAAACATGTCCTCATGTAGTTCGGTAGTTGCTCAACAGCAGAAATTTCCCACCTAAGGGAGGAAAAAAAAAAAAGGGGAAAATGAAAATGGAATTCGCAAATCTAAACAAATAAAGGACATTATGTTTAAGATGGTTTTGAGGTGTACCTATTGACAGCTTCAGTGAATAGTGTGAGTTCGGGGAGTGTACCATAAACATCAAAAATATCATCTACTAAATAGACAAGAGAGATTGGTTTTATTAGCTCCATTCGTTCCTTCGACATTCTTGGACCTGACAGAGCTCCGATGGACCACATGTACCATTTAAGTGGTTGGCTTCTAGCAAGCTTCAAGTCTTGTGTCACCGAAAGTTCCTTCCACCATCTAATATTGACAAAGATAAAAGTCAAGGAGATTCAACATATATATATATACTAGTTTATATGTATTTAAAAGGCATCTCGGCGAAAGAGGACTGAGAACCATAAGGCGAGCGCCAAAACGCTAGCACAAACTGCTCCCACAAAAAAACATGATAAAGGGGTGTGGATAGGATATATTGTAGTTCAAAGGGAGTTAGGTACTTTCTAAAAAAAATTTGGTATATCTACACAAACATAATTTTTTGACGAATGAGTGTCAATTGACTCCTCTTAGACAAGTGTACTTGGTATAGCTCGTCCCTGATAACAAGCGACAACACACTGTCCACACAGGAGTTTGTATGAGCAATATTGGTCCATTATTACAAGTTGGCTTTAAAAAAAATTAAAAAGATTCTTTTACAAGCTGACAAGAAGTTAAAAATAAAAAGCACATTAAACACTTACTTCAGAACTTGACGTTTTTCTTCTTTGTAAACAGATTGCAGCTCCCCAAATTCGATGAATGCGAGTTCTTTGAACATAGCTTCCCATTCATCTCCCACTTGAAATTCTTCAAGAGAGCTCCTTATGGAATACCTTGGCAAGTTTTTGTGGATAGGATGTTGCAATGTTTGACGAGCCATTTTTGATTGATTATCATCTAAGTACACCATATTTCTTATTAGACACTCACCACTAAATTGAGCAGCTTCAACTAATATGTCTTCTCCTTTAATACTGAGGTGAGTGGCTTCATACAAGGCCATCAATCCCTTCAAATCTTGGCTTAATTCATCTTGAAAAGATCCATTCTCTCCTTTGAAGTTGTTGAACACCTCTGTATATTACATGTTTAAATAATCAGTCAACAATTTGCGCACCGATCGTGTATATAGTTTCACATAATTAGATTGTATTGATGTACGACAACATGTAACTCTTTATATCAAACCTGATATGGTGAATTGGAAAATATAATGGTGTAATTTTTTTTCGTACAATCTGTGTATATACTTAAATTCTTAAATAATTAATATGAGATTAATTTCTATATATTGATGGGTAAAAAAATATTTTCAAAATCAAGTCACTTATAAGGTAATTAGGAGTAAATTCTTATGATAAACATTATTCACTAATTGGTAGCTTGATAAAAGAATAATTATCAGACTGTCACAAGTTTGTTTGTTTTTTTATTTTTTTATTTTTTTTATTTTTTTTACACTATCACTGTATATAAATTTAAATCTAAATAAATATACTCAAAAGTTTTTTTGAGAAGATTCTCGAAAAGTTATTAAAGCATAGCAAGAGATTGAAAACATAATCACCTGTAGGGACATTGTAACCCTCTTGTCTTAATAGTCGAAAACGAAGTGAAACCTCATAAAGATCAGAATGACGGTAGAAATGAGTGGTTTTAGTTTTCAGAAATTGTTGCTCAAGAATCATTTGAATTTGCTGGTGGAAAAGGTGGTCGAGGCCAAGTTGCTCAATGACATCTATGACCACCAAAGCTTGTAATTGATTTTGTTCTTTGACGATGTCTAGATATTTCTCAACTTGCTCGACCTTTGTATATTTCACGTCCTGTCAAATAGAATGCCATGCAATCAAAAGAATAGTTAATTTTCAGTGCAGTGATGATTAGAAGCAAATTTGGGTTTTAAACTCTACGGTTTCAATTTTTAAGGTTTTAAGTATTGACTTCATAGTATTTAAAATTATGGGTTTAGATATATATTTGTTGTAATTTTATAGTGAATTTCTACACATAGACATCTGCCCTTAGGCCTTAGTTGAAAGTAATGAGTTCAAATAAACTTGGTACCGCAACATTGTATCCCCTGTAGTGACTTTAAATAATTTGTACACTATCAAGTTTTATTGATCCACAATATGTGTAGCTTTTCATGTTAAACCCGATACAATAATTTTAAAAAATAGAGTAATAGTCTACTAGAACCAGCCAAATTGCACTGATATTTGTAGTAACTTTTTTTCGGTGAGAGTATGTAACCTAATCCAACTCGTAAAGAGAAATATACATTTTTATAAACAATACCAGGGATACACAATTTTAAATTGATCTAATATACCTTCTCGTTAATGACATTTGGATTGTTGAAAACAGGCGACATTGTATTGTATTGCAGAACTTTGTTTTATGGGAAATAAGTGGTACTATTTGTTTAGCTGTTGAAATAAAATAATATCTGGCATTCCAATTTATAGGAAGCTTGAAGTGTTAAAAAAGATACAATTTAAGTTGAAAGAGATGTATGTAGGTTTTTTTTGGCACATTTTTTTGATGCATCCCAAAAGCAGTATTATTGAATCGTTGATGTACTCTTCCAGAAATAATGCTATCTCATACAGTTCATCTGTTCGTAGTATTTGATTGTATGTAAAATGAACAACTCTGGCGGGGGCGGCTCAATTGTGTGGCCTAAAGTTAAATATCAATAAGAGGCATAAAATGCATCTAACACATTTTTTTTGTTTTTAGATAGAACTTTTATAACGTAGCTGTTCAAACCATCTTACACATTATGTTGACTATCATTGACTGCCTTAGCTTCTACCAAATGAGGTATTCGCTAATTTTGCTCATCCAAATTTAATAATGTTTTAAGGAAATATTCAAAGTTAAAGCAGTGCTTTTTGAAATTCTAATTGTCTAATCATCTCAAATATTTGCCACTAAGTAGCCATCTGAACATTTTTAGCAATTTTTTTAAATGAATGTAACCATGATAGAACAGTTTTGGCATGGAAGGCTCAATTATGTGGTCTAAAGTTAAATATCAATAAGAGGCCTGAAACGTATTTAACACATTTTTCTTGTTTTTAGATAGAACTTTTGTAACGTAGCTGTTGGAACCATCTTGCACATTATGTGGACTATCATTGACTACCTTAGCTTCTACGTAAAGAAGTATTCGCTAACTTTGCTCATCCAAATTTAATAATGTTTTAAGGAAATATTCAAAGTTAAAGTAGTGCTTTTTGAAATTCAAATTGTTTAATCATCTCAATATCCGCCACTAAGTAGCCATCTGGACATGATTTAGTTGAAGTTTAAAAAAAAAAAAAATGTTGCAACTTATAAAAAGTATTTGGAAGTTGAAGTTATGTTTGAAAATAATCACTTAAAAAAATGAAAATTATGTGAATGAAAACTTAAAATAAAGATTTGGAAGTACTCCTTAGATGTGTTAATTTTCCCAAACTTCAAACTAGGGGTGTACATGGACCGAGTTGGTTCGGATTTTTTAAACGCCAAACCAAACCAATTGCGTTGGGTTTTTAAATTTATACACCAAACCAAACCAATAAAATTCGGGGTTTTTCAAGCTCGGTTTTTCTCGGAGTTATTCGGTTTTCTCGGGTTTTTCGGGTTTTTTTGGGAATAGTCTTGATACAAAACATATAACTTTTACTTCAAATATTTCTTTAGTTCTAGTAAGATACAACTATATAATTAAGGTGTTTCTTAAGAAAATAACACAAAATGTGAGAAGAGTGATGACATTGTATTAAAATATTTAACAAAAGCTAATAAATTCGGTCAAAATAAATATTGCTAATTAACAAGCTATAAAGAAAATGACCATAATCTAAAAATACTAAGTCATGCTAAAATAAGTAGGGCTAATAAGTATTAATTACATGACAAAGAAATAAAACTTAAGTTATGTTTTTTCATTCTCTATATAAATTATGCAAAACTGAAGAATAGATATCCAACATTATTGTCATTCCTAGCGGTAAATTGAATTTCTTTTGTTAGCATTAGTGTTGAGTTAGTTTTGGTTTGGACTTTATTTGAGTTACTAACATTCATAGAATATAAAACTTATTGACATTCAAAACTCGAAGTTCAAGCTTGAATAATATGATAATAGTTAAAGAACTACAAAAAAATTTAAGAAATATTTATAAATTACATTACAAATAAATATTTTTATGTATAAAATATTTTAAAATTTGAATATATGTAATGTCGGGTTGGTTTGGTTCGGTTTGACTTTTTTAGTTAAACCAAACCAAACCGATTATGGTCGTTTTTTTTTTCCAACACCAATTAAAGTCAAACCAAACCACTAGTCGGGTTTTTTTCTCGGTTTGACTCGGTTTATCGGTTTGGTGCGGTTTGTCGGTTTACTTTGTACACCCCTAATCTAAATAATGAGAAAATGATGGTGTATAACCCTTTGCATCCCATTTAGCTTCCACAAGCAGTGCTTTGCAAAATTCAGCCCACTGAAAACGTTTAATTTTATTTTCGTGTTAACTTTGTGTCATGTAGTGATTAAATTAAATCCTAGACAATAATTGAATTAAGATAATTAGAGAAAAAGTAATTGTATATATACCGCTTTTTGTAGATATGTGGACACTGGTAATTTCCAACCTTTTTGTTGCTGAATTGCAAGTGCTACATCATTTGTAGTATCATATAGTTTCCAAAGACAGGTTTTCATACATAATGGAAGTTGCTCAACCTCCTTAGGGCCCCATCTGAAAAGAGGAAGAGGAAAAAAAGAATGAAAATAGACAAAGAGTTGAAATGTTTCATGTTAAAGTTTTAGGCTTGAAATTAATACTCTTCTTGAATTGATATTTGTCACATAAATAATGAAGAATCCGTACTTCAGTGGAAGATAATTTTCAAGACATTTAGGCCATAATTGGCACGATATAAAATCTTTTCATGGAAAATGATACTTTTTGTGGTGTTGGTTATCTCTAATTGTTTACATGCATTTCTCTGAAGAAAAAAATTGATAAATAGGAAACACAACTTGTTCCTCAGTAATAAATTATTCTTCACTCTGTTCTTATATAATTTAAACTGTAGTAGTATTACATAGTCTAACACTATTATGGCAGATCAAAGAGGAATGAATGATTTGGAAAAAAATCATTTTTTTGTAAGATGTATTTTTCAAGAAATTACAAGTACTTTCCGCCAATTTACATCATAGGAAAAGGCAAGAATAATTAAGGTTTTAATGGTGAAATACTTTTAATTTAATGTAATAAGTATACCTGACAACAGCATTGGTGAAGAGTTGTAGGTGTTGTAAAGAGCCATAAATGTCATAAACATCGTCAATTAGTATAATGAAAGTGATGGCTTTGGTGAGCCAATTTCTGAAATTAGAATGCTGAGGCTCGAAAGCAACGCCAACTGACCACAAAAAGCTTTCGACAATTCTATCTCTGCTGAAGCTTAGATGTTCTATCAGTCCAAGTTTTCTCCACCACCTATTACGAATTAACAACGGGACAAGATGTCAACTTTGTTGTGCACAATTATTTCCTGTTTTTACACTATCAATACATAGACTTAAACTCTTATTTTGTAGGTGACCTGCCAGCGTAACTTTTTTCTCGTTGTCAGCGTATGAAAGCTAAACTCTATAACAATATTAAACTCTACATGATAGTTATATACACTGACAGTGTTAAAGAAAATTAAATAACATTATCAGTGAATTGTTACCTTTGATAGTAGGTTAACTATTTACCAAATTACCCATTAATTCTTATCAAGAGATTGACATGTAATTATCTTATAAATCAATACCCCAATAGTGTAAAATACATTTGCACTAACAATGCATAGAACTTTAACTGTACCTCAGAATATCTACCAGATCTTTCTGATGCTCAGCTTGGACCATATTAAAGTTGAGTTTAGCTAGTTGAAGAAGTTTAAAGTTTGGCCCCCTTTGTTCATTTTCCTGTTTAGATATTTTCCCTCTGGTGTTGTACCATTCCACCTGCCAATGCAGTGGCATTTCCATGGGAATAATATTTGAACTTTTTAGATTCTTAGTGCAAAATATTCTAGCCTGATTCAACATATTTTCATCCTCTAAGGCCAAGTGAGAGGCTTCAAATAGTTGCACCATTGCTTTTGGATCCATGTTTGCGTCTACCTCGAATTGATCACCCAATTTATCCATATAGCTAAGGAATACATCTGTTTCAAAAAAATGTTAATATGTTAAAAACTAAAGCTAATGCTATTTAATTTTTCAATATTTGGCACTCCTTGTTTCAATTTATGTGTCTTGCTTACTATTAATTGGAGAGTCAAAAGGATATTTTTTTTTTTTTACCAAGATTTTTTCAAATACTTTCTAATTTTTTTTATTTTTTTAAACCAGTTTTCACTTACTTTCTAAGATATTTGAGTACCTTGTGTCACTTTATAGCCATGCTGCCGAAAAATTCTAAAATATAAGGCAGTAGAATAGAGATCCATTTCACCGCCAGAATCCTTCTTCTTTGCATATTCCATGTCTTGTAGACACAACATGATCTCCTTCTCAAAGAGATGGGAGAGAGCCATTTTATTTATGCTGTCTATAAGCTCTAATTTGGCCAATGGATTCACTATTTCTGCCAGATGGCATAAAACTTCCTCTTTCAACTTTTGAGCTTCTGTTATGTATTTCCCATCCTACATATAAAAATAAACTCTAGTTATTCAGCAATCATCATGTAGCATAAGAAATAAGAATTTAAACAAGCCACTTATCAAAGAAAGTCTTAAGACTATTATACGTTGATATTATTAACGAACTTTTGTAGTATCAGGTCTTGATCTGAAAAATAACTATAGATAATTATATAGTACTCATGAAAAAGTGAGATCAGTCACCATCAATAACACAAGTTACCTGTTATCAAAAGTTAAAATATAGTAATACAATTTCTTTACATTATTAGTATATATAAAGTTAAATGTCTTCATCCGAAATATAAGACAAATACTGTCTTTTCCTGAACTTCATTTACAGTCGTGCATTGCCCACGTCTTACAAGGAGAACCACTTGTGACTGTTGCATTTTCCCACTAAGAAGAAACAGAAACACTTTGTCCAATTTTGCAAAGTTGATACTTTAATTTAATGTTGTGTATATATTATTGTAGAAGTCAGTCAAAGTCTTAATTAATTTGTAATTAAACTTTCGTCGATTTGCTACTCCTTGTACATGACGTGGTTAAAAACTAAGTTAATAATAGTAAAAAAAATCAAAAGGGGAGTCCACATGGCTAAAAAACGATTACACTTACTGAATATTCGCTTTTAAGAGACTGCAAGATGTCGTAATTCCAAATGTTTGGGGCTTGTAATTAGCATTTCGTCGTTGAATAAGGCTTTGATCTATCTTAATCTCACCAAATGCTTCACTCTGCATTTGGTTACAAAAGACAGATTGCTGCTCATTTGTCATTCTTTTAGAAAAGATATTGTGCAACAGTCTAGAATATATGATACAAGAGAAGAACAGAAATGTGATCGACCATATTGATTAATGTAACGATTTATATAGACGATGAACTCTATGCAAGTCAAACATCAAATGATATTTGAGCCACAAATACAGTGATATTAAATTTTAACAACCCTAGAGCCAAAAATCGTATATTTTCTGATAAAGGCATGGTCCCCAATCCTTATTAATTGTTGAGTATATGTGGTGTTCACTAAGACTGAAGAAAACCCCTACAGAAGTTCTATCTAATAATCGACATACGTTGAGATACACGTTTATTTGCTTGTTGAGACATGCTAGATTTTAAGAGTATGCATAACTTTGCGACGTTTTATTTTGAATAATTATGTTTTGAAAAGCAAATAAACATTTATCTCAAAGTTTACATATTTATCAGGTAGAGTTTCTATAGGGGTTTTCTTCAGTTACAGTCTAGCAATTTCCACTTCTTCTATATCCATACTTATTAATGGTAAACCTACTAATTATTCTTCACCCGCTGGGGGCATTAGACAAGATGACCCTTTATCGCCCTATTTGTTCATCATTGGTATGGAATCATTAACCAGACTTATTAACAAAGCAATTCACCAAAAACGTTGACAACCAGTAAAAATTGGTAGAATAGGCATGCCCATCTCCCATTTACTCATTGCCGATGACCTTATATTATTAGCTAAAGCTGACTCTACAAATGTCTCGACAATGGTCCATATCTTTAATACGGGTCTTCCCAATCTGGCCAAAAAATAAATTTTGATAAGTCTAACGTTATTTTCTCTGCCAATGTTTCCCTTGACGATAGAAACGACCTTTCGGCTATGCTAAACATTCAACAATCTGCTAAAGTGATTAAGTACCTACGTCTTCCGATTACTAATCATCACCCTAAAAGTTTTGACTACCCATATATTATCGACCGCATGAATAATAGACTCAAAGGGTGTAAAACTCATCTATTATCACTGGCAGGTCGTCCTACCCTTATTAAATATGTGCTTGCGTCTACTCCCACCTATGCAATGCAATGCAATTTCTTTTGCCCCAAACCACTCGAGACCATATAGACCACATTCAAAGAAACTTCCCTTGGGGTTCCACCACAAATAAAAGGAAAATTCACATAGTTAATTGGGACTCTGTTACTATGCCTAAGCATATGGGTGGACTAAGTATTGTTAAAACAATGGGCAAAAAACCTTTCCCTCCTTGTAAGTTTAATATGGCGGTTCAAAAAGAATAGTGATCAGCTGTAGGCTAAGGTTCTTTCCAAAAAATACCTTCGTTTGAGAAATCAACCCCTATTAAATCATAAACCGTCTGTGTCACGCCCCAATTTCACTAAGTCGTGCAGGCACCTACCTTTCCCACCTCGGTAGGCAAACCCTTAACTCAACATTCACAATTTATAGAAAATAGCGGAAGAAAGAAAAATAACATAAGTCTCACAAATATAATATAAATAAGAGAATACCGAAGTAAATGAAATCCGCCCCAATATCTGGTCTGGTCATACAAGAGCATCTAACTAAATACTACAAGTCTGAATCATAATAATACATAAATAGTCTCAAAGATCAAGTCTCAGAATGGAAATAAAGAGTCTTCGGGCAGCGAACGTTCTCATGCTCACCCTGAATGACTCAAATCAACAATCCTCGAATATCAGCCACCAGGAGTAGAAGTCGAACTCACCTGGTACTCTGCATTCATAAAAGAATGTAGCAAGTACAGATCAGTACAAACAACAAGTACTGGTAGGTATCCTAGGCCGACTAAGACTAGCTAACGTATATAAAGACAACAACGCAAGATAAACACGTAAACCAACAAAGTACAAGTCAACACGAATCCTTATCCACGGTACAAGTCGTCACCTATGTTATAGCATCTAAACCCAACTGTGCCAAGTCTCAGTATAATCAATCTGAACCAGTACATCACAATCATATAACAATAGTCATCACCTGTGTTATAGCATCTAAGCCCAACTGTGCCACGTCTCAGTATAATCAATCTGAACTAGTACATCACAATCATATCACAATAGTCATCACCTATGTTATAGCATCTAAGCCCAACTGTGCCAAGTCTCAGTATAATCAATCTGAACCAGTACATCACAATCATATCATAACAACCATCACCTATGTTATAACATTTAAGCCCAACTGTGCCAAGTCTCAGTATAAGCAATCCGAACCAGTACATCACAATCATATCACAAAATATCACAGGAAACCAAAAGGTACAATGCAATGCAATAATCTACGTATGATGAATGCAATGCCTATGCACCATACACATACTCCGACGATAGAACATCACATCTCGGCAGCATAACCCATGGGGGACCCGCTAAGGCCATGTACCACTCGCTCCGAAAAATAACCTCAGATCACGAGCCCTCTCTCAATCCCGGCAAGAAACCTCGGGCACCGTACACTCATTCGTTCCTGGCAAGAAACCTCGAGCAACGTACACTCAGTCATTCCCGACAAGAAACCTCGGGTAACGTACACTCAGTCGTTCCCAGCAAGAAACCTCGGGCATCGTATACAAATGTAATCTTTTAATCTATTTCAGTTTCGGTGTCTATTGCTATCACCCTATTTTCTCTTAGTGCCTGTCTTTTATAGAAAAGGGGGAGCCTAACACATTGCGTTTAGGAAAAGTAACTAATACTCCATACGTTAGTCCAATTTTCTTGACTCTATATTATATGATTCTCTTTTTCTTGAAAGGTGTGTAAGTGCACGCAACTGACTGCTAACAAGTCAAAATGATCATCTGTAAAATGTTTTGCTCGAAAACCATGTGAAATGTTTTTTATTTTGTAGATGCAACAATGACGTGCCAGACAAAACTTGTACTTATGAGTTGTGGTTATGAGTTTGCCACGTCGATTTTGGATCCCCCGTCCAGCGACAAAAAATTTGGTAAGTCCTTGCCTTTTCTATGAGCCTGTTTGGATTGGCTTATAAGTTAGTCAAACCAGCTTATAAGTTATTTTTTCACTTATTTAAGTATTTGATAAAATAAAAAATAACTTAAATTAAATTAAAAAATGCTTAAAATAAGCCAAAATCTAGAAGTTGTTCAACCTCAACTTATTTTTATTTTACTTAAAAGCCATTTTGGTTTGACCAATAACTTTATTCTTTTATTCCTTATATTTTTTTTTTTAATTTCAATACTACTCTTACTTCTAAAAATCCTTTAAGCACTTTTATCAAAATACGTAACTGCTTATTTATAAAATAACTTTCTGCACTTAAAAAGTACTTTAAACACTTATACTTAAAAGTCACTTTTTTCAGTTAATCCAAACGGGCTCATATCTCCTCTCCGAAATTTCTGCTACTTGCTTACTTAATGTTTCCATTCACCACTGTTTCTCGGCCTAATTAACTCTTACTCTCAATTTAAGTGTCTTAGTTTGACTGTGCATGGAGTTTAAGAAATAAAGAAAGACTTTTGAATTTTGTAGTCTTAAATCAAATATGTGTAGTTCTTTAAATATTGTAGTCTTAAACTTGCAACGTAAAATATTGGAATTTGAAAACTTACTATAAATATATATAAAGAGACACTCTTTTTGCGACAGATCAAAAAGAAAAGTAAAACACTTAAATTGGCATGGAGGAAGTACTATTTCTATCACTTCGACAAGAGTGAGTTGCACGGATGGTAAGCACCCTCCATCTCTAATTCGAAGGCTGTGGTTTCGAATCACTAGGGGAGCAAAAGGGGGAGCTCCTCGGCAGAAGGGTGAAAAAAAAAAAAATCTATCACTTCTAAATTTAGTTAGTTCTCTATTTCTTCTTCTCACAAGCAATTTCATAATTCATTCAAAGACACTCAAATAATCAACACCCCAATTGTCTTTTCACAGTCACAGGTCGAAGCTATGTCGGAAAAAATATTGTTTGAGAAATTTCTCAAAGGAGATGGTTTGCATTGTTATTCCGGTGGTGCCCGTAAATATAATGGAATACGCATTTGAAAATGAAATGAAGGTTAGCAGATAGAGCAAGGAGACGTGGCACAGTAATGAGGATGTGGGGACCATGATTCCAAATTATTTGGCAGAGTTGGATGGTCCGCTTTCTATTTGGAAAAGATTGTCGAGCAATAACATCCTCACACAAGTATGACTAGTTATGGGAAATAAGATCTCCTGCCCTTATACAATTCGAATAGAAGAATTAGCTTTTTCAGATTTCTTATGTATAAAAAAAGAAATAAAGATCTCTCGTAAGAGGGTCATAAAACTAAAAATTTAAATTGTAAAGAGTTAAAAAAATCATTTCTCTCGACTAGTCATGTCTCACAACTATTAAAATTTGTCCATCACACGGTAGTCATGTAACAATCCAATATAGGGCGAAGTGTGCAAATACCTCATTTTTGGTCATTTCATTTAAGTAATACCCGTCTTATTTTTTTATTTTTTTTTTACACGAGTATCCATTGTTTCTTTTGAGGGCAGCTGTTTAATAAATGACATCTCTTTATTTTTCTTGCAATTTATAGACCTTTTAGATAGAGTCGTCAATATGGGCTAAGGCCCGTGGACCGAACCAACCCAGCCTGTGATTTGATAGGGTTGGGCTTGAATTGAGTCCATTTAAGAACGAGGCTTTTATCGAAGAGTAAGACCAGCCCGTGGGCTTGAGCGTGCGTAGGTTGGGATTGTCCGTGGGCCAAATAAAAAAATTTAATTAAAAAATAAAAAAATAGAAAGAAAATGAAGTTCTTAAGACAACCTTGTCACAAACAGATTCAGATGTCTTTGGTATTGGATACGTCATAAGTGCCATGGAAGTTTCTTTGAGAAGTTAACTGTTACTTTAAATGGATGGAATACTGTCATTTTCTTTTGTGTTTTATTGAGATCTATTGGAACAAAGCTAGGTTAATATTCGTATTTAGCTAATTTATTGCTACTCATTAACTGTTTAGTTTGCTATTAATATCTCTATTGTGGAGGACTCAGATTAGGATAGAAGGCTAAGTGGCTTATTTTTTCACCATAGTAGTTGTAGTTTTGTTCATTTGATTTCTGTATTTGATTGCTGCTTATATTTGTTGGGTCGTTGTACTTTGATTATCTTATTTATCTATAGTATTTAATGCTCCTTTCTTTCCGAACTGTTCTACCATAACTTTCTTGCTTTTGTTATTCCTTGTTTTCATATTGTTTTCGATATGCTTGGCCCTATCTGACCTTTTGTCTTATTTTCCTCTCTTGAGCCGAGGTTCCTTCGGAAACAGTCGCCTTACCTTTCAAGGCGGGGGTTAGGTCTGCGTACACTCTACCCTCCCCAGACCCCACATGGTGGGATTATACTAGGCTTCTTGTTGTTGTTGTTGTTGGTTCGAGTGATCAATCATTAATATGTTAAGTGTATGTCAAAAGTTATTCAGTTTCGCACAAGGTTTGGTCCCTACAAGATCGTCTTCTTGCTCAGTTGTACCCAAAATATTTGCATAGAATGGTAGAGATATCATATTGAAGCCATACAATCAAATCTTTACTTGAAGCCAAACTTAATATGCACTATTAGAATCATTTTATTTGTGGATTTGAGACTTGGTCAGCAAATAGTAACACTACGTAATAATGTAAATATTTATGTTAGCATTTTTAAATAGGAATTTAAATTAAAGAATTATGAAAAATATTTATTTTAAAAAGGTCGGCTAGCCCGGCTAGGCCCGTAGCCCACATAGTGATGGGTTAGGCTTCTTGTTTAAAGGTCCATCAAAATGGTGGGCCAGCTCGACCTGGCCCGTCAAATTTCAAAATCCGCGTGGGCTAGCCTGGATGGGCTGGGCCAGCCCGTTTTGACAGCTCTACTTTTAAATCTGAAGATCCCTTGTGAGAGAACTGAATCCTATGAAAAAACATTAGACAACAGTCACTAAACTAGCCATTGAAATGAGATTTAATCTTTGTTAAATCTTACCTATATTTTTCTCTATATGTCCAAATTTTGTGTTTTAATTCTAATTGTATATATATATATATATATATTAACAATTAAAATTAATACACAAAATTTGGTAGACTGGAAACAAAAGAGAAGATAATTCAATTGCTTATGTAAAATAGTAATTATTAAATTTATCAATATATCTTACGACAAGTCACAAGAGAAAGTTTCTATTTATATTTTGGATGAATTCAAAATCACGACTAAAATCATATACTCCCTTTGTTTCAGTTTATGTGAACCTATTATCTTATTAGTCCGTGCCAAAAAGAATGACCTCTTTCTATATTTGGAAATACTTTACCTTTATGCAATGATTTATAGCCACACAAAATATATGTGATTCATTTAGGACCACAAGTTTTAAAGTCTTCTATTCTTTCTTAAACTCCGTGCTCAGTTAAATGGGTTCACATAAATTGAAACGGAGGGAGTATGATATTATTTTGATTAAACGTAAGATACTAAATGAAAAAGAAAATAATTAAATTATCATAGTAAGAAAAACTGAATGAGAAAAGGGTTAGAGAAATGTGTGTGTGTGTGTATATGTATGTATATATATACGTACGTACGTACGTACGTATGTATGTATGTATGTATGTATGTATATGTGTACATATTCATTATGAATTAAATCTAAAGTTTAAATCAAATAATATTTAAAAAGATTTAATTTGTTTCCTTTAATTTCACAGAAATATCATTAATTTGAGTATATTATATCGAAAATTAGATGATACTTGACATTTTGTTATGATACGATGTACTCAAACAAGCAACATCATAATTTAACATAGATTAGTATCTTTTAATATTGTCCGCTCGCGTGGGTACTAATACTAGACTGTATTTAGCTTGTATAATAATTAAGATCTTGGCAACCTAGTCCCCCCCCCCCCCCAACCAAAAAAAAACGAACGAAATGTAACTTGATTTTTACAAGTAGTTGTTATACATTATGTTCAGAAGAATAGGTGAATGAGACAATAATAAGAGTTATATATTGTATTTAATTCTAGAAAGAAGAAGAAAAAAAAGATCTTTATTAAAAATAAAAGATTCTCACCGGAAAATATTGGATAGGGGAGTTATCGTTCCCATTTAATATGTGAGGGGGTATTCTTTCCCAACCCTTAAATGTTAGTGGGGGTGAAATGGGATTCACTCTAAGGAGAATAGATGCCCTAATGTTTTTTCAACTTTACCAGTTTCGAAAGAAAAAAAATAGATACTCCTATAGATAAGATTTTTCATGCAGCCATAGAACTCAATGATGTGCCCAATCGAGAGTCTCAGTCCATGTCACAAAATATTGACTTGATATGCTCTTCTGGGACTGGAAAACAATAATTGTCATCATAAATATACATCATAGGTACCATTCTGGCCACGTTGAGACAAGCCTTTTGAAAAGACAATGGAATTGCACTTGGTGAGAGGCACTGTTTATTGACATCTTTCCATGTGTTTGAAACCATGTCCAAAACATGTTGCCTTGCACCTTCATTAGTTAAGCCCTGTTGTTTTTCCATCATGTACTCTACATATGATCCATCATGCCCTTCTTGCTCTTATGCATTAGTTAGTCCAAATGACATCACCCGGAACTCAAAATGTCCATATCTTGTTCTGAAGGCTGTCTTAAGGATATCTTTCTTATCTTTCTCCCTAACTCTCACTTGATGATACCCGGATCGCAAATCTATCTTTGAAAACCATTTGACGCCTTGTAATTGGTCAAATAAGTCATCAATCCTCGGAAGGGGATATTTATTCTTAATCGTCACCTTATTCAGTTGCCGATAGTCAATGCACATTCGCAAAGAGCCATCTTTCTTTGGGACAAACAACACGGGTGCTCCCCACGGGGATGAACTAGGCCTAATAAAGCCTTTCTCTAGCAGGTCCTTCAATTGCTCCTTCAACTCTTTCAACTCATGAGCCATTCTATAAGGTGTAATATATATAGGCTTGGTGTCTGGCAACACATCAATAGCAAAATCAATCTCCCGCTCGGGAGAGAGTCCTGGAAGCTCGTCCGGGAACATATCCGAAAATTCATTCACTACGGGAACTGACTGAAGAGTTGGCGGCTCAGCTTCTACATCGTGAACCCGAACTAGATGATAAATGCAACCTTTTGTGATCATTTTCCTTGCCTTTAGATAGGAAATAAACCTACCTTTTGGTGACGCAGTATTTCCTTTCCATTCTAAAACTAGTTCTCCCGGAAATTGGAAACGAACCATTTTCATCCTACAATCAATATTGGCATAACAAGAAGCCAACCAATCCATGCCCATAATAACATCAAAATCCACCATTTTTAACTCATGTAAGTCAACCATAGTATGATGGTCACAAATCACAACTATGCAGTTTTTATATACTCGGCTAGCTATTACCGATTCACCAACGGGTGTAGACACCTCAAAAGGTTTGATCGACTCTGGTTCAACTCTAAACCGACCCGCAATATACGGAGTAACATATGACAAAGTGGAGCCCGGATCTATCAAAGCATATACATCATGAGAAAATACTGATAATATACCTGTGACAACATCAGGAGAGGACTCAAGATCTTGGCGTCCATTAAAGCATAAATACGGTCTTGGCCGAGGACCACTAGGCCGGGACTCTCCCTCTCCTGCCTCTACCAGCATGGCCGACCCCATAGGGCGTATAGATGATGAAGATCCGGCTACCAACCCCGAAAGCCGGGTCCTACCTCTACCACCCGGTCCGATGGGGAAATCATGCATAATATGGCCTGGTCGACCACATGAATAGCAAACCTCTGAACCTAATCGGCATTAGTATTAGAATAAAAGTTGGAGAACACTATTGGATGGTTAACCCATAACTGGTTCGGTGAGACGCCTCCACTAAATCAGTACTAGCAGAGACCCCTTGACAAAAAGATTTTCCTCTATGTCTCTGTGTGTACATTATTACTTTTCCTAGAAAACAATATGTACGTTTACAATAGGGTTTAAAATGAAAAGTAGATATTAGAGTCCGGAGCCTAAAGGGTATAAAAATACAGGTATTTACCAGGGGTGCCCAAAATTTATATACCAAAGGGGTATACTCGATCCACGATATCAAAAAAATTTTTCTACCAAGTCAACGAAAAATTAAAAAAAAAAAAAATTTAATTGTATAACCGATCCACGTTATACAATATAAATTGTAAAACGTGGATCAGTCCACGTTTTACAAATATATTTTGTAAAACGTGGACTGATCCACGTTTTACCTCTAAATTTTTTTTTTTTTTTTTTGCGAGCACTAAAAAAAAATTTAGTAAACTTTTTTTTTTTTTTGTAACAAGTGTGATACTTTGACCAATGATTAATCGTGTGTGAAGACAGAAACCCAATATTTTAGCCGGGTCGTACAATAACCTACATCAAGGATACGTAGACGTTCGGATCGTCATTTTAGGGGGTTGAAAACCGCAAGGGAGTGTTTCTGTAAGGTTATTTTAGTCAACTTTATATGTTGAGAAAATTAATCAGCTTTATTTTCAAAATTGAAACCGCAGAAGTGAAATTGACATTCACATGATTTTTAGTTGAAATCTATTGCGTATCATCATCTTATAAGTAAACCTGAAAATTTCACGCAATTTGGGGGAAAATCGAAATTGAATGGGATAAAAGGCATTTTTTAAAAATCGGCTCGGCCTAACCGCCTTGCGGCGGTTTGTCCGCATAGAATAAAAGTTGGAGAACTTTACAACTAGTTTTCTCCCTATATTTTTTAGAATTATATTTATATTCAAAATAATGATGGTTAAACCATAACTGGTTCTACATTATTGAGTTCTATATAAAATATTGACGCTAATCTCAAAGTATGAAAAACACTAAGTTTTTTTAAATCAGTACTAGCAGAGACCTACATTATTTGAAAAAAAGTTCTATATAAAATATTTCGTTTAGTCTCTACGATTAATGTGTGTGTAAAAAAAAAAAAGTTTACTAAATTTTTTTTTTTTTTTATTCGAAAAAAAAAAAAAAATTTTTTCGTTTTACAAAATATATTTAAAAACGTGGATCGATCCACGTTTTACAATTTATATTATAACGTGGATCAGTCCACAATTAAATTTTTTTTTTTTACGTTTACAATAGATATACCCCTTTTGGTATATAAATTTTTAAAATGAAAGGAGTATATATTAAGTATAAATTTGCGACAGGAAGTAAAGCATCAAAACAAATATAATTCTAGGCATTTAGACTCAAACTAACTTATAAGTCGAATCGTGACAATAGACTACCGGTGACATAAAATCCTGCTTATGCCATTACACTTAATGATAGGTATATCCGAAGTTCAAGTTACGTGGAAGTAAGTGAATAGCCACTGCTGATCTCTTTGGAGTGGGGTGGGCGAACCGCAAAACAATCTTTTCAAATCGGAAACCATTACTATCTTTTTACCTCAAGATTTCAGAGGGCATTCAAAAGACGAAAATTTTGGGCAATGGAAGATATAATGCCTTCAATATCAGCGAAGACATCTGATGATGAAGAATCTTTAGTTGCTCCATGACCCAAGAGAAAGTAAAGGTTGGTAAGCACTATAGGCACCCCTGAGCTTACTATCCCATTCTTCAAGTACTCCTCTGCCACAGGCATATCTCCACTATTAAATCATTTTTCTTCCTCCAGAAATGCATTGCACAAATTTGCCCACTGCGACGATAAATAAATCAAGTTGAATTCTATTAGATTTATTAACTCACATACATTGACAATGTAACTTTTTTATGTTTTAGTTCAACTTCTTGTAGTCTCTTGTAGTATGCCAGTTATTTGCCTTGATATATAGTACAAAAAGATCATGTACAATATCAGTGTATAGAAATTAAGCTTTCAACACAATTAGTACGGCACTACCAGTGTCATACAGCTTTTCTCAAGTGATCGATAGGGTTCCATCCATGCTCTTTATACACTACACACCCAATATTTTCTGTGGTCTCATATAAAGTCATGAAACACGTCCTCATGTAGTTCGGTAGTTGCTCAACAGCAGAGATTTCCCACCTAAGGGAGGAAAAAAAAAAAAGAGAGGAAAATGAAAATGGAATTCGCAAATCTAAACAAATAAAGGACATTATGTTTTAGATAGTTTTGAGGTGTACCTATTGACAGCTTCAGTGAATAGTGTGAGTTCGTGGAGTGTACCATAAACATCAAAAATATCATCTACTAAATAGACAAGAGAGATTGGTTTTATTAGCTCCATTCGTTCCTTCGACATTCTTGGACCCGACAGAGCTCCGATGGACCACATGTACCATTTAAGTGCTTGGCTTCTAGCAAGCTTCAAGTCTTGTGTCACCGAAAGTTCCTTCCACCATCTAATATTGACAAAGATAAAAGTCAAGGAAATTCAACATATATATACTAGTTTATAAGTATTTAAAAGGCATCTCGGCGAAAGAGGACTGAGAACCATAAGGCGAGCGCCAAAACGCTAGCACAAACTGCTCTCAGAAACACACATGATAAAGGGATGTGGATAGGATATATTGTAGTTCAAAGGGAGTTAGGTGCAAGCCCTTTTTCCCCTTTCTAAAAAAAAATTGGCATATCTACACAAATATAATTTTTCAATGAATGAGTGTCAATTGACTCCCCTTAGACAAGAGTACTTGGTATAGCTCGTCCCTGATAAGAAGCGACAACACACTGTCCACGCAGAATTTTGTATAAGCAATATTGGTCCATTATTACTAGTTGGCTTTAGAAAAAAATATTTAAAAGATTCTTTTATGAGCTGACAACAAGTTAAAAAGAAAAAGCACATTAAACTTAGTTCAAAACTTGACTTTTTTCTTCTTTGTAAACGGATTGCAGTTTCCCAAATTCGATGAATGCGAGATCTTTGAGCATAGCTTCCCATTCATCTCCCACTTGAAATTCTTCAAGAGAGCTCCTTATGGAATACCTTGGCAAGTTTTTGTGGATAGGATGTTGCAATGTTTGACGAGCCATTTTGGATTGATTATCATCTAAGTACACCATATTTCTTATTAGACACTCACCACTAAATTGAGCAACTTCAACTAGAATGCCTTCTCCTTTAATGCTGAGATGAGTGGCTTCATGCAAGGCCATCAATCCCTTCAAATCTTGTCTTAATTCATCTTGAAAAGATTCATTCTCTCTTTTGAAGTTGTTGAACACCTCTGTATATTACATGTTTAAATAATCAGTCAACAATTTGCGCACCGATCGTGTATAGATTTTTCACATAATTAGATTGTGTTGATGTACAACAAGGTGTAACTCGTTATATCAAATCTGATATGGTAACTTGGAAAATATAGTGGTGTAATTTTTTTTTACACAATCTGTGTATATATGAAACTTACATTCTTAAATAAGAGTTTAATTTCTAAACATTCTTTTGGGTAAAAAAACATTTTCAAAATGAAGTCACTTATAAGGTATTTAGGAGTAAATTCTTATGATGAACATTACTAATTGGTAGCCTGATAAAAGATTAACTAACAAATTGCCACAAGAACTTTTTTTTGACACTATCGTGTATACAATTTAAATCTAAAAAATATACTCAAAAGTTCTTTTGAGAAGATTTTTGAAAAGTAATTAAAGCATGACAAAAGGTTGAAACATAATCACCTGCAGGGATATTGTAACCCTCTTGTCTTAATAGTCGAAAACGAAGTGAAACCTCATAAAGATCAGAATGACGATAGAAATGAGCGGTTTTAGTTTTCAGACATTGTTGCTCAAGAATCAATTGAATTTGGTGGTGGAAAAGGTGGTCGAGGCCAAGTTGCTGAATGACATCTATGATCACCAAAGCTTGTAATTGATTTTGTTCTTTGACGATGTCTAGATATTTCTCAACTTGCTCGACCTTCTTTGCATATTTTACATCCTGTCAAATAGAATGCCATGCAATCAAAAGAATAGTTAATTTTCAGGGCATTGATGATTAGAAGCAGATTTGGGATTTAAGCTCTATGATTTCAATCTTTAAGGTTTTAACTATTGACTTCATAGTATTTTAAAAATTATGGCTTCAGATATATTATTTGTTGTAATTTTAGTGAATTTTTACACATAGACCTATGCCCTTAGGCCTTAGTTGAAAGTAATGAGTTCAAATAAATTTGGAGCCGTAACATTGTATCCCCCTGTAGTGACTTTAATTAATTTGTACACTATCAAGTTTAATTGATCTACAATAGTGTGTACTTTTCATGCTAAATCGATACAATAATTTAAAAAAATAAAGTAATAGTCTACTAGAACCAGCCAAGTTGCACTGATATTATTGTAGTAACTTTTTACTCTGTGAGAGTATATAATTCAAACTGACTCGTAAAGAGAAATATACAATATTAATTTTCATAAACAACATCAGGGATACACAATTTTAAATTGATCTAATATACCTTCTCGTTAAGGACATTGTATTGCAGAGCTTTGTTTTATGGGAAATAAGTGATTCTATTTGTTGAGCTGTTGAAATAAAATAATCTCTGGCATTCCAATTTATAGGACGCTACAAGTATTAAAAAGAATTCTATTTAATCAATGTGTGGTCGACACTACCTGAACAGTGTGATGTCTAAGTTGAACGAGATGTACGTAGGTTTTTTTTGGCAGATTTTTCTGATGCATCTCAAAAGCAGTATTATTGAATCATTGATGTACTCTTCCAGAAATAATGCTATCTCGTACAGTTCATCTGTTCGTAGTATTTGTTTGTACGTAAAATGAACAACTCTGGCAGGGGCGGCTCAATTATGTGGCCTGAAGTTAAATATCAATAAGAGGCCTGAAATATATTTAACACAATTTTTTTGTTTTTAGATAGAACTTTTGTAACGTAGCTGTTGGAACCATCATGCACATTATGGGGACTATCATTGACTACCTTAGCTTGAATAGATATGTAGACGATAGATGGGTATCAAATTTGAAGGTTTGCAGTTTGGGAAAAATAACACATCTAAGGAGTACTTCAAATTATTTATTTTAAATTTTCATATTGTGCAAGATGGTTCCAAACATAATGTCCACATAATGTGCAAGATGGTTCCAACATAATGTGCAAGATGGTTCCAACATAATGTCCACGTGGAGATAAAAGTTTGTCACCAAAATCAATTCATACAATTGCTTTTTATGCAGAAGAGCTTCAGAATCTTGTTATATTCTGGTGATGGCCGACGGAAATTGTTGTATTTGCGGAGATGTCTTGAACATGGTGAGGGAGTGACTTGATGCAGAGGGTTAGGGCTTTTAGTTAAGTAAAATATTCTAGGAATTACAAAATAATATTATGGATAGAATAGTAAAATCTTGGTCAAACTAAGAGTGCTTATAAGCTAAAAAATAATAAGTTGGGGGAGACCTACTTATGACTTATGGCTTATTTTAGCATATAAGCACTTGACTTATAAGCACTTTTATTTTTACCAAACGTGGAGATAAGCTAAAAAATGTTTATAAATTAGTTTGACCAGCTTATAAACTTAGTCAAACACCCTCTAAGAATCCTCAGAAGAATAAATCAGCCTAAAGCCTTTAAATGAGAAAATAAATGCTTATTAAATAGAATTACATAGAATTAAATTTTAAATAACCTGATTGTATAAATATTTTTTGCACTATCATTGTATAGAATTTAAATTCTATCGGTAATGTTGTGTCCATTTATTTTTCTATATTTCCATTCTTGTCCTTTAATATTTAATCTTGTCACTTTTACTCCTCAAATTCTCATATTTCCATTAGCCCTCTTCAATCATTAATATATTCACTTTGACCGCTCAACTTATCATATATATAATTTTGCCCCTTAAATATATTTTATTTCCTGGTTATTATATAAAAAATATTTTCATCATGTTTCATAATTTGAGGTAAAGAATCAAATTGGTAGAAGAATATACTGTGAAATTCGAACCATTACTAATGAAATGTATCATATTTTTTACTAGATGCTGATCACTTAGACTTCTTGAAGTACATCCCAAATAAACCATCTGAGTCGAGCGAGATTCAAATATATTCTTGGATAGATTTATTTAAAATTTTAGACAATGTTAAACCCTCCACATTATAGTATTATCCATGCTTTTAACTGGGGCTGGTCTCACTAATGGAGACTTGTAAGATGGAGGAAATAATTATCACACAAATAAACAATAGTAGAAAAATTTGGAGGATTAATTAAGTATATTTTGTCCATACTACGACGCATGTTATGACTTATGACCAGCTAGTCTAAATTTGAAAATTCTCATTTATCCCCTTAAACTACTGCTCCTACTCTTTTTTCATAGAGATGAAAAGAAAAGTTTCTAAACATTTTTACTATATTAGAAGAGTCAGTTCAGAATCGGATCGACGTGTGCGCTTCTATGACATTAAATTCAACTCTGAGGGGTATCTTTAGAATTTGATAGTTTATCTGCTTTAGGCCTGTTGTACTCAATAGCATTATGTGTATACTTTTTCCTATTTAGACGAAAATACCGGACCATTTTAATTTGTTTGTCCGTATCCTCTTTAAAGAATTGTAGTCAGGTACATCTTTTAAGAACTGTGGGTCCCAGAATTTTAATCGTCCACGGTAACTTCCAAAAACTAAGTATTGTAGCCTCTAAGCAATACTGTAGAATTCCTATTTATTTTTAGTTTAAAGAATTATTGCACACTATTATGGTCCACTTTTTCATACCAATTCATTGGTTTATTATATTTTACACATGATATCTTTATAATTACGGGGGAAGTCTATACAAATACAACATTTTAAAAACTAAATGCATCTATTTATTACATTGTAGTCGATCAATTTTTGTATGGGGAAGGAAGGAGTTTTGTATTAAGCTGACATCAGAAGATGTAACACATGTCTAAAAATAAAAGATGGAATATCCAATAAAACCGTTAGAAAAACAACGCAATAAGAGAAAGTGAATACTTTGATCTACCAACAAAAAGATCTTCATGTGTGCTCATGTGATATTCCCTCCATTTCAAAATAATTGGTGCTTTTAGCATGGTCACATCCTTTACAAAATTACTCATTCCTAAAAACTAAGATGTATTTTTAGTAACTTACCCTTAAATACCTTGAAAAAGACGTAGCTCTTTAGTTTTAAATGAGTGTAAAATTGGAAGAACATCATTAATGCCTTCTTGATTATGTGAAATACCACTTAGTTTAAAGAATTATTGCACACTATTATGGTCCACTTTTTCATACCAATTCATTGGTTTATTATATTTTACACATGATATCTTTATAATTACGGGGGAAGTCTATACAAATACAACATTTTAAAAACTAAATGCATCTATTTATTACATTGTAGTCGATCAATTTTTGTAATGGGAAGGAAGGAGTTTTGTACAAGTGTTCTACATCAAGGATGTAACACATGTCTAAAAAAAGACTTTAATATCCAATAAAACCGTTAGAAAAACAACGTAATAAGAGAAAGTGAATACTTTGATCTACCAACAAAAAGATCTTCAAGTGTGTGCTCATGTGATATTCCCTCCATTTCAAAATAATTGGTGCTTTTAGCATGGTCACATCCTTTACAAAATTACTCATTCCTAAAAACTAAGATGTATTTTTAGTAACTTACCCTTAAATACTTGAAAAAGACTCTTTTTAGTTTTAAATGAGAGTGTAAAATTGGGAAGAACATCATTATACACTTCTTGATTATGTGAAATACCACTTATTTTGAAATAAAACGTACGTAAAACACCACTTATTTTCTAAACAAAATCTAAACAAAAACGGCCACTTATTTTGAAATGAAGAGAACATCATCACAACCTGTTGCAGACGGCTAATCGCATCTAGTATGAAAAGAAAAGTTTGTAAAAATACTTTTCTAAAACAGAAATCTAAATAAACATCTTATGTCAGTACTGCATTAAAGAAAAAATTAAGTAACAATTAGACGACTATATAAGAACCCACTGCAAACTTTTAGAAGGTTCTATTAATTGTTTGAATGCGAAATATTCTTTCGTTGATCTTGAAGGGATCGAGTTACTTCAAAGATTGTGCAATTGTAAAAACTTTTGTTATTTTTTTTCTTTTATTTTATTTTTTGCAGCAATTTCGTGAAATGAATGTATCCATGATAGAACTGGTTATTCATAACGTATTTCTATCCTTTAGAAGAGCGAGTTTAAGAGCACTGTCAGTCCGTCCGTGGCCTCCAAAAATTTTGGGCCCACATATTATTAAACACAAATCAACTAATATTAAAAAAAAAAAATTGGGTCCCATATTAAACACAAATCAACCAATATTAAAAAATAAACAATGTCAAAAAAAATGCGCATTTTATATTCGTAGCAAAACACTAATATAATAAAGTTTTTTAGACATTTTAACATAAACTACATAATGTTAGTTGTGAGCCCACATATTAAACACAAACCAACCAATATTAAAAAAAAAAAAATAAGTAAAAAAAAGTGCAACCCACCATCTCCAAACTACCAAAAAAAAAAAAAAAAAAGCTGACCTCCATATTAACAAAATCAAGAATATAAAAAAAAAAAGTCAATCCCATATTAAAAACAAACAATGTCAAGAAAAAAGGTGCAAATTTTGTATTCGTAACAAACACTAATATAATAAAGTTTATATGGCACGTAGCAAAACTACAATGTTATATTAATCGTTTTGAACATTAAAAAAAATAAAGTAAAAAAGTAAAACCCACCATCTCCAAACTCACTAAAAAAAAGGGACCCCATATTAATAAAATAACATAAAAAAAAAAAAAAAAAAAAAGTGAATCCCATATTAAAATAACAAACAATGTAAAAAAAAACGTGCAGATTTTGTATTCGTAGCAAACACTAATATAATAAAGTTTTAGATACGGAGCACAAACTACAATGTTATATTAATCGTGTTTTAACATAGTATATATATATATATATATATATATATATGCATAAAAATAGTGGGTGGGCCCTATACTAAACAACACCAAGCAATATATAAAAAATGGACTCCATATTAACAAAATCAAGCAATATCAAAAAAAAAGTGAACCTCATATTAAAAAAAAAATAATGTCCAAAAAACAAAAGGGACTTTGTATTAGTAGTAAACACTAATTTCCAAAAGATCTCATTAAGTCAATAATAATGGATTTATTACTTCTGCGTATCAATCCATTATGGAAAAAAAAACTTTTTCTTAAAAATTGAAA